>NC_066886.1:26109627-26409627 GCF_022985175.1 Labeo rohita | reverse complement strand
GAAAAGCAAATATAAATGAATTAAAAAATGATGGCATGGAAGAACGTTTCAAGACAGTTTTAATCCCATACATACCCATAAACATCGTTTTTATGATCATTGCTAAAATCCAGACCTCTTCGGCATCACAGGTCATGTTCTGACACTTTGTACTGAACCTAGTCCTGGAAATTACACTAAATCACACTCAAACATTTGGACAGAGCAAAATAAAACCTTACATCGTTTTAATGAGCTTACTGTTCCTCACATAAACACACTGATGCTCCAGAAATAACAAAGTGAGAATAAGAAAGTCATAGAGAGCATCTAAGTTAGGATCTCTGCAAACAGAAGACTCATTCTCCTGAAGCATGCTGTAGCTGTGAGTCACCATTACCTCCTGCCTTTCACAGATTAAACTTGGCAAAATGCTTGTCCAATTTTCCTCTGAGAAATACCCCTCCTCGCCAAACAAGCGCTAAATACAATGCCGATGCTTTCCAGTCCTCTGTGTTTTATAAAGATGATCTGGGGTCTAAAGACAATATGAAACGGGCTCTGCGATAATAAAGGCCTAGAAGAGACAGGCACAACATGAGCCTTATTTGTTTGGACGAACATCCCTGCAGCCCCATCTGGGAACATCAGGTTCAATTTGGGATTCAGATTGTTACACAACAGTGCAGACAGTGTTTAGCGCTCATAACCCCAATCCAAGTCACTGCTTGCACAATAAAAGTGTTTTTAGTCCTCTCTGGAAAAGATGTAGGGTTTCACTGGCACACTGCAGTGAAAATCAGACACGTAGCACAGCATAAAAATAGTAGAGTAGTATTACCACAGATACTAGTAGTATTAAGTAACTAACTTTAATTTTTACAAAACACTGATGTTGTCTTGTTCTCTGAAAAAGAGAGAACAATTAAGAATTAAGTAAGTTTACGCTTAAAACAAGAAAAAATATCTGCCAATGGGGTCAGAAAAATAAACTCATTTAAGAGAGAAAACGAGATGATTATTTTTACCATATTGGCAAATTTATCTAGTTTTAAGCACGCACTTAAAATAAAATTGTCTGACAACAAGACTCAACACCTTAAGTCATTTTGCTTTTCAAGTAAATGCATCTTGATTTAAGAATGTTTAGATAAAACAAAAAGAGTAAGAAAATCATTTTATGCATCGTCTAAGTTATCAGATGAGTTTCAGATGTTGTTAGCATAAGTTTTTTGTTGTAAGCACTAAGATTTTTAGATTTTTTGGAAAACACATCCCAAAATGTTCATTTATTGTATGTATTTTCTACAGGTCTTAAAAAGGTCTTAATTCATGCGATCACACGTTAAGGCCTAAAAAGGTCTTAAAGGGGTCACCGGATGCCCATTTTCCATAAGTTGATATGAGTCTTAATGAAAAGTCTATAATATACTTTGGTTTTAAAATGCTCAATGGTTGTGTAAAACAACACCCTTTTCACCTTGTTAAAAAACTAATGGATAAAAATAATAATAATAATTTAAAAAATATATTTTTTTGTATCCTTTGTATTTTTGTTTTCCAAAACAATGATCTATATTTTCCTTAAATTAAGATTTTACTACAGATGCAAATTGAACTTATGTAGTGCTTTTTTTTTTTTTTTTGAGACAAAATTAACTTTTATTTTTAGTTTGTGCTTAAAACAAGAAGTATCTGTCAGTGAGGTATGAAGTGTTTTCCTTTCAATCAAATTTCAAATTGCTATTTTGCTTATTGCTATTTTTTTTTAGAAGGAAGACGCACTATGCACTGTTTATTCATCAACAGCATTGTGATTTTTAAGAATCGATTTTGGTTCATTAAAATAAGAATCTATAAAAAAATTTAGAAATCGTTTTTTTGTTTGTTTGTTTGTTTACCCAGCCCTAGCATATTTTGTTGTTTTTAAACACTGCGCTGTCGTCCTGTAGGTTCATGATTAAAAATGAAAATGTGAACAAAAATAAAAGCAATGACGGACAATGTTAAAGTCTAGCGCAACTTCTGATATATATATATATATATATATATATATATATTTGCAGTACAGTGAAGGTCTATGAGACAAATACACTGCACTGGAATAATCCTTAAAATGAAAAGTCCATTGTAACTAACTAACTAACATGAATCTTGTGTGATAACATCACTTTCTAACCCTGTCCGTGCTAAGCTATGTCATTTGGAACATTCCTTCAAAACTTAATGCTAAGAGAGCATTAAGGACACATTTTGGACACATCAAAAGTCAGACTTGCCAAACTGTCAACTATTAGACCAACACATTGGGTCTCTCTACACTGCAGGAATTTTAACTAAATGCACACTGTCTTTCCTAATCATGCCTCAAGTCTTGGTGAGATTTTGGTTTTGGTCTTGTTTTATCAGCTTTGCGTGCCTGTGGTTCTGGAGGGATACAGCGGTAGCCTTCATCTGTGTGTCTCCCTGCCAAATAAATGAGCTCACCTGACACTCCCCCATGAAATGACAGACGGAAACACATTTATCATTACGGCCTGATTAAATAACCCAAACTCAAAAAATAAACACACCGCGTTATATCAGCAGAGCCTGCGGCATGTCACTGAGCGACAGCTGTCAGATTGAGATTATAAGGTTAAATGTCAGAGTTCAAAGTAGTTTATCATATGCTTACTTTTCAGACATTCAGGGATTAGTTTAGCATTTTCTTTTTTTTTTTAATTGGGACATTTTACGTTTTTCTATGCTAAGTTAAAAGAGTTTCTGTTATGTTGTTTTTTTTGGGGTGTGACCATCATAGTGACGAGTGGAGTATGAGCTTGGTTTAAGAGCAGATATTTGTAAAACATGTTTTTTTTTTCTATGGTGCTTATGATTGGCACAGGTTGATTTCTGACATTTGACGTGTCCTTATCCCACGCCCCCCCCCACCTCTTTTTCCTGTCACTCTCCATTACCTATGTCTAACAAAGAGGCCAAAACATATATATTAAAATGCCATCAGGTCCTAGTAAAGCCCAGAGCACCTTTCAGAGTAAAAACTGGACATGGTGGTTTCCTTGATGTCATTCTGCCTCAACAAACCCACACATCAGACACACGATCTACTCAAGCACCACGCTCACATATTCCAGGTGTAACTGACATCTGCATGATGCATCAGGCGCATTTCTGCCTTAATTCCTCACAGGACTCTGAAAATGAAAAGGCTGATGCTGCCATTTATGGATCGCATCCAAATTGAGAGCTGCAGCCAAATGAAAACAGAAAGTAATCGTCGCCAGTCTGTGACACAGTCATTTTTCACCAACACAACAGTCTGGATCTGTATGTGGCCATGAGTTACATAACAGACTACAGTGCCAAAACACATACTACCCTCATTGAGAACCCTCAGCAAATTTTGTTTCTTTTAATGTTGTAAAAGTTTTAATGAAACAGGGTGTGCTTGTTAAAATAGGGTCTGTTTTCCTAATTTGCACTGAAATAATATACTTTAAAAAGATACACTTTAATATATTTGTATGTAACATTTTCGGACATTTAATTGCATGTTAATTGCAATTAAATAATAATTAATTATAGTTTAATGTTAGTTTTTTTTTTTAATTTTACATTTTTATTAAAATGTAATTATTCAAATTTAAGTAGTATTTAAGTGTATTTTTATATATAATTAGACCATATATATATATATATATATATATATATATATATATATATATATATATATATAACATATATATGTACCTTTACACATCAAAATAAGTATACTTCTTAAAAGCATATTAAAATATTATTATTAAAACAATTATTTACATTGCGCTTCGCATGACAAAACATTATTAAAAAATTATTCAAAATGTGCTTCAAAGTACAACTTTTAATTTCACATTATTAGACTGTCATTTTTTGTTAAGAAATTAGCATGTTTTATAGGGATGTAACGATTCATTCATTTTCTCGATGCATCGATTACAAATCCTGCCGATGGATATGCATCGATCTTGAATCATGGATTTTTGAATCGTGAATCGTTTGTTTCAGTCAATAATCGATTTAATATTTTAAAATCGAATGAATCGCGATTATATAACGAATATACGATGGATAATTTAAAAAAATAAATATAAATCTTAAATTAGTTGCGTCTGCGACGTAAAGTGCGCCCTCACTGCAGTGGCGCAGTGGATTACGTCGCTAATCTTCAATTCGCGCCTGTTTGTTGTCATCTGAATAAACGCAGCAGTGCACAATGGAGGGCAACGAAGAAGGAGAAATTTGCAAGGCACCAGCCAACATGAGATCAAAGGTTTGGGATTACTTCGGTTTTCACAAAGTAAATGGAAAGATTGACAAGTCCGTTGCAGTTTGCAGACATTGTAAATCTGAGTTAAAATACTTTGGAAATACAACGAACCTTAGCAACCATCTCCGCAGACGTCATGCCATTAATATAGACATACCTGCACCTAAAGCAGCTAGTATTTCAGGGTCAGACGTGAGAAGTGCTACTCCTAACCTATTTGGTCAACTTCAGAGTCTTCCCGAACACCGCACTCTGTGTGGTGTTACTGCCCGTTGGACTTGGCCTGTTGCATTTCTGCACTTTGCTGTATTTACACACTTTCTTTGCTGTATTTACACACTTTCTTTGCTGTATTTATACACTTTCTTTGCTGTATTTACACACTTTCTTTGCTGTATGTACACACTTTGCTGTATTTCCTAAATGTTCAGGAAATGTGTGCAATGTTTACAATAAAAGCACTCATGGTGCATTGAATATGTAGAAGTAGTATTATTTTTCTGGGTTTACTTGCCTTAATGTATTTTGAGTCCTAAGAAGTTAAGCTATTGAACTGAAGTCCTGAATCAAGTTATTAAATCTATTGAATGGTCATGAATTTCCCAAAAAATGATTTTATTTGCTCAGATACAGTTGTATACTAAAATTTACAGAATAGAATCGTTAATAATCGAATCGAATCAAATTTCATTGTTAATCGAATCGAGTTGAATCGTTCTGATTTGCAAAAATCGTTTTTGAATCGAATCGAATCGTTGAATCGATTCACTGAATCTAATATGTTATATCATATCTATTTTATTTAATTAATTATTAAACTGTCTTAATATCATATCTATCTGCAAGTTCTGTTTTTAAAATACACTTTTAAAATTTTATGTATATTACAACTGCATATTTAATATAATTAAGCACACTTATTTTTTACAAGGTCAAAACCATTTATTAAAAAATCTATATATCAGATTGGGATTAATTAACATTAGATCCCCATTGTGACAACATGCCCCCTCATAAATCATTGTTTTTCCTATATGAAGTGTGCTTCTAAATGCAAAGCTAAATGAAGTGTATGTTCTAAATGCAAAGCTTTCAAAAAGTGAATCCACCACAAGAAATATTTACTGAAAAACGCAGATCTTCTCACCATTGGTGCTGATCTGCTCAGGCGTCTGCAGAGGCAGTATGTACTCGGACGTCATCGGCTGATTGGCTGAATCCACAGCACTCGCCGCCGGTTTCTCGATGTCATTGGTGGAGGCGGCGGTGGAGACGGGGATGTGGCAGAACTTCCCTGTGAAGTTGGGCGGGCAGAGACACTGATCCTTCTGTACGCACACTCCTCCATTCTTACACAACATCGGACACACGACTGGCAGGAGAAAAAAGAACACAGAAACATATCCCTGATGAATGACTTCATGCATCACTCATCAACTTCATGCAATTATGCAATTATTGCTCTCAAAACCACAACAGCCCAATAGGGTTCTGACGAAAGACACAGAACACAGCCATCATTGTCTCTGAATGGATGCTGTTAACAACCTTATGAGTCTTGGTTTAGTGCCTATCAAAATAGAAAAGTTTCAATAAAACTTTTTTTTGTATTTCTTTTATTTCATTGGTGGCTTGTCTTGCATATCATATGTCTGTGATGTATTAATACATTTGGAAAGCATAGATCGGGTCCATGCCTAAAAAATTAAAATATATGTACCATGTGTGTGTGTGTGTGTGTGTGTGTGTGTGTGTGTGAGAAAGAAAGGGGAATAGAAAGAGAGAAAGAAAAGGTCTCTTCATAGTTGGTTTTGCAGTGTTTTTCTGCAATCACTCTAGCATGATCTCTGGCATGACATCTTTCAAACAAACCCGATGCAGAAAGAGCTTCTTACAACAACATAAACAACTCAGAAAACCAGCCCTCATGAAAGACATTTCGGATAGAACAAGGCTAAATCTAATCTTCAACATGAAATCAAATCACAATTGTTATTTTTCATGATGATTAATCAAACATTTCCAGCTGTCGTGACCAATAACCTATTTATTTTCCATTCCTCTGCTCCCAAAAAACAAAAAAACAAAAAAGGTTTTCACTGGTGTCCTGTGACCACATCGAAAATCTGGGGTTCAAAATCTAATTCATTTCTGGAAATAAAGAGGAGGATTTTAGGAATTAGTTAGAAATGTACAACAAATTATGTAACATGAGTTTCTAGGTCACTAATCAGATGAGCAAAATTGACACTGATTATGTTAACTTTTTGTACAGCTCAAACGGTTTTGCCTTCTCAGAGCATGCTGGGTAATACTAAGAAATTCAAAGTCACCCAAAAAATGGTAACATCTAAATTAACTGGTTTTATTCAAGTCAAAAATATTTTTAACATCACTTAAATAGTATTTTTATACCAAGTTTTAAAAATGGTTGTAAGTTGCCAGTTTTTACAGTGTATTAATTGTTAAATACATTTTATCACTCATTTTATTTTAATGATAACATAATATGATTATTATAGTAAATCTTTATGAATTTATACTAATATATAGAGTATTAAAGTAATTGTGATTAATCACATCCAAAATAAAAGTTCTTGTTTACATAATATATGTGTGTACTGTGTATATGTATTATGTATATATAAACACATACACATGCATGTATACATTCAAGAAAAATATGTTATGTTTACATATTAAATATGTTTATATTTAATATCAATTATAGGAATCTAAATATATACATGTAAATACACTGACCAAAATTATAAACGCAACACTTTTGTTTTTGCCCCCCCATTTTTCATGAGCTGAACTCAAAGATCTAAGACTTTTTCTATGTACACAAAAGGCCTATTTCTCTGAAATATTGTTCACAAATCTGTCTAAATCTGTGTTAGTGAGCACTTCTCCTTTGCCAAGATAATCCATTCACCTCACAGGTGTGGCATATCAAGATGCTGATTAGACAGCATGATTATTGCCTTAGGCTGGCCACAATAAAAGGCCACTCTAAAATGTGCAGTTTTATCACACAGCACAATGCCACAGATGTCGCAAGTTTTGAGGGAGCGTGCAATTGGCATGTTCACTGCAGGAATGTCCACCAGAGCTGTTGCCCGTAAATTGAATGTTCATTTTTCTACCATAAGCCGTCTCCAAAGGCGTTTCAGAGAATTTGGCAGTACATTCAACCGGCCTCACAACCGCAGACCACGTGAAACCACACCAGGCCAGGACCTCCACATCCAGCATCTTCACCTCCAAGATCGTCTGAGACCAGCCACCCGGACAGCTGCTGCAACAATTGGTTTGGATAACCAAAGAATTTCTGAACAAACTGTCAGAAACTGTTTTAGGGAAGCTCATCTGCATGCACTTTGGAGAGGTGTTTTCTTCACAGATGAATCCCGGTTTACACTGTACAGGGCAGATGGCAGACAGTGTGTATGGCATCGTGTGGGTGAGCGGTTTGCTGATGTCAACGTTGTGGATCGAGTGGCCCATGGTGGCGGTGGGGTTATGGTATGGGCAGGCGTATGTTATGGACAACAAACACAGGTTCATTTTATTGATGGCATTTTGAATGCACAGAGATACCGTGACAAAATCCTGAGGCCCATTGTTGTGCCATTCATCCACGACCATCACCGTAATCATGCTGTTACAGCATGATAACGCACGGCCCCATGTTGCATTCCTGGAAGCTGAAAACATCCCAGTTCTTGCATGACCACCATACTCACGCCATATGCAGGCAGTTTATTAAACAAATCGTGGTCAGACAGGCGTGGTCGATAACAGCAGACAGGGTAATGTAGAGCAGACAATACACAGTACGATAAACAGGCTTACGGTCAGGGTAGGCAGCCAGAATCACAAACGGTATAAACAATCCAATGGTCGGGGCAGGCAGCGGAAATCACAAACGGTATAAACAATCCAATGGTCGGGGCAGGCAGCAGAAATCACAAACGGTATAAACAATCCAAATAGGCAGCAGGAATCAGTCCAGGTAATAAACAGTAAATCCACAGAATGAAAACGCTCAGAATTGCAGCCGGGGCAAACAAGACTTCGCGAGGATCCCGAGCGATCCTCCCGTTTATAAAGGGGAGAAAATGAGCAACACCTGGACCGGTGATCAGTCCTAGGTACGTGAATCTAATGAGTCCGGGTAGGAACGTTAAAACTCGGGCGAAGGTTCCCGCTGATGCCGGTCAGAGAGAGCCACTGAGGAGCGGCGCACGACAGAGCCCCCCTGCGAGCTGCTCCTGAAGCGAGACCCGAGATGGCGCCGAGGTCGTCCGCGGGGTCTTGGTGCAGGTCTTTCCGGGTGATCCCGGTGAAAGTCTGTAATGAGGGTGGGATCCAAAATGTCCTGGGAGTTCACCCAGGACCTTTCCTCTGGCCCATAACCCTCCCAGTCGATGAGATACTGCATTACCCGACCTCGGCGCCTGGAGTCCATGATCTCGTGGACCTGGTAGGCCTCTACGCCGTCGATGATCAAGGGAGGGGCGTGGTGGGCCGCATCCTCATCCTGGTCCCTCTCTCCTTCCGGATCACCAGCGGGCTTGAGCAGGGAGACATGGAAAGTGGGAGAAATGCGATAGTTAGTGGGCAGTTCCAAACGGTAAGACACAGGAGTGATTTGTTTAATGATTTTGAAGGGACCTACGTACCTAGGACTGAGTTTCCTACAGGGTAAGCGCAGTCGCAGGTCTCGGGTGGAGAGCCATACCCAGTGGCCGGGTTGATAGGCAGGGTTGGGTCGCCGGTGACGATTGGCTTGAGTGGTGGTTTGGCGAATGGCCCGTTGCAGGTGTACATGAGCTGTGTCCCAGGTTTCCTCGCTGCGGCGGAGCCAATGATTGACCGCTGGGAGGCTGGTTGGTTCCCCTGACCAAGGGAATAACGGCGGCTGGTATCCGAGGATACACTGGAAGGGAGTGAGTCCCGTGGCTGGTTTCTTAAGGGAGTTCTGGGCGTACTCGGCCCAGATGACATACTGACTCCAGTCCTGCTGATTCTGGTGGCAGTAGGTTCGGAGGAAGCGGATTAATTCTTGATTCAGCCTTTCGGCTTGTCCGTTGGACTGTGGGTGGTAGCCCGAGGTCAGGCTCACATTGATGTTCAATTGGTGACAAAAGGCCTGCCAGACTCGGGATGTGAATTGGGGTCCTCGGTCCGATACGATATCATCTGGGATTCCGAAGTGACGAAATACCTGGTTCAGCAAGGCCTCCGCCGTCTCCCATGCGGTGGGTAGCTTGGCCAACGGAATGATTCTGCAGGCCTTGGAGAAGCGGTCGATGACCGTGAGAATAGTAGTGTAGTTGTTGGAGGGTGGTAGATCAGTTATGAAGTCTATGGCTATGTGAGACCAGGGGCGCTGAGGAATGGGGAGAGGTTGCAATAGACCTGAAGGTCGTTGATGTGACGATTTGGTAATGTTGCAGGTGGCACATTGTTTGACGAATTGAGTGACGTCTTTGTTGAGTGAAGGCCACCAGAATCGATTGGTGGTCAATTCAAGGGTGGCCGTAATTCCGGGGTGGCCTGCGCTGGGGGTATCGTGGATCCAGTGTAACAATCGTGAACGTAAGGTCTCAGGTACGTAAACCCGTTCTGGAGGGCACTCGGCAGGGCTGGGATCTGCGGCCTGGGCTTCGGTGATCTCGGTCATAATATCCCATCGAACGGGTGCCACAATGAGAGAGGTTGGCAGGATGGGTTCGACTGAGGTAGTGGGTTGATGAGTCTCGTGCTGGCGTGAGAGTGCGTCTGCTTTACCATTCTTGGAGCCTGGTCGGTAAGTGATCTTGAACTCAAATCTGGCAAAGAAGAGAGACCACCTTGCCTGGCGGGAGTTGAGTCGCTTGGCCGAACGGATATACTCCAAGTTGCGGTGGTCAGTAAGCACCAGAAAGGGCTCCTTTGCACCCTCCAACCAATGCCGCCATTCCTCCAGGGCTGCCTTCAGAGCTAACAACTCACGGTCCCCGACATCATAATTGCGCTCCGCGGAGGTCAGCTTACGGGAGTAGAAGGCGCAGGGGAACAGTTTTGATGGGTTACCGTGACGTTGCGAGAGGATGGCACCTATCCCGCTGTTGGATGCGTCCACCTCCACCACGAATTCGCGCTCAGGATCTGGATGCCGAAGAATTGGGGCGGTAGTGAACCGGTCCTTCAGGTTCTGGAGGGCCTGATTACTCACGGGAGTCCAATGGAGAGTCCTAGGTCCTTTACGGGTCATAGAGGTTAGCGGGGCAGCAATCTGGCTGAAGTTTCTAATGAACCTTCTGTAGAAGTTGGCGAAGCCCAAGAACCGCTGAAGATCTTTGATGGTGCGTGGTTTCGGCCAGTTCACCACGGCAGACACCTTCTTGTCATCCATAGTGACCCCCTCATTGCTAATGACGTAGCCTAAGAAGGAGATTTTTGTCTGGTGAAACTCACACTTGGGCAGCTTGGCGTACAGTTTGTGGGTTATGAGGCGGTGCAAGACCGACCTGACGTGAGTGACGTGTGATTCCAGGTTCTCGGAATAGATCAGAATGTCATCTATGTACACAATGACGTAGCGGTGCAGCATGTCTCTAAATACCTCATTTACGAAGGCTTGAAAGATGGACGGACTATTGGACAATCCGAAGGGCATGACCAGATATTCGTAGTGACCGGTGGTAGTTGAGAAAGCTGTCTTCCACTCATCTCCCTCCCTGATACGGATGAGGTTGTAAGCGCTTCGGAGGTCCAACTTGGTAAAGTATCTGGCCGAGCGGAGTTGCTCCAGAGCAGAGGGTACCAGAGGTAGGGGATAGCGGTACTTCACGGTTATTTCGTTTAGGCTGCGGTAGTCGATGCATGGTCGCAGGCTGCCATCCTTTTTCTTTACGAAGAAGAACCCCGCTGAGGCCGGCGAGGTGGAGGGTCGAATGAAGCCCTTGGCGAGCTCCTCCTCAATGTACTGTTTCATGGACTCAGTCTCTGGCTGTGAAAGGGGAAACACACGCCCCCTGGTGGGCATGGTTCCAGGCAGAAGTTCTATGGCACAGTCGTATGGTCGGTGAGGAGGAAGTTGAGTGGCCTTCTCCTTGCTGAAAGCTTCTTCGAGGTCGTGATAGGGAGGTGGTAAGGGATCAGTGCATGAATCCTCAGGTGAGCTCTGTTGGACCTGATGATGAATGCGGGTTGTCTCCCTGAGGCACCGACCCCGACAGTCCGGGGACCATTGCAGGATCTGTTGGTTGGACCAGGAGATGATGGGATTGTGCTTCTCCAGCCACGGGAGACCGAGGATGATGGGGTGATTAGGTGTGTGGATAGTGAACAGACGAAGTTTCTCGACGTGAAGGGAGCTGGCTTGGAGTTCTAGTTCCTTGGTGACGGTTCGAACTCTCCCCGAGCCCAGAGGACGGCCGTCTAACGCTGCCACCGCCACGCGTGGTCCACATGTAAGAAGAGGAAGATTATGGGTCTTAGCGAAGGATTCATCAATGAAATTTCCCGCAGCACCAGAATCAATAAGGGCAGAAGTTTCTATTTTACGACCATCAAAGCCTAATATTACACTGATCTCAAAAACATCTAGACGTGAAGTGTCACTCACCCGGGAGGGCTCAGGGCGCGACGGTCTGCTGGGACAGTCAACCCGCAGATGTCCTGGCTGACCGCAGTACAGACACAAATGGTTCCGCAGGCGCCTCTCTCTCTCGTCCTGCGTGAGGTGTGTGCGGCCAACCTGCATGGCCTCCTGCTCCTGGTGCTCGGGTGATGGCAGAGGGAATCTCGCCGGGCGTTTACCACGTCGAGATCGGATCAGGTTATCCAGCCGAATAGCAAGCTCCATGAATTCCTCCAGGGACTTCCCCTCATCCCTGCACGCCAGTTCGGCTTGTAGCTCCTCATTCAGACCGCGTCGGTACATCAGCTTGAGGGGTCGGGACTCCCAGCCTGTCTGAGCGGCCAGCGTGCGGAATCTCAAGGTGTAGTCAGCGGCGGTGGAAGTACCCTGCTTTAAGCGAAGCAGCTCCTCTCCGGGCTCCTCCCCGCCGGCCGCGTGTTCGAACACCTCCCGAAACTGCTGGAGAAACGACTGGTAGGACGGGAAGGTCATACGGCTACCCTCCCACATAGCCGTGGCCCACTCCAACGCTCTCCCGGTGAGCAAGGAACAAATCAGGGAAACCTTGCTATCGTCCGTGGTGTAAAACTGGGGCTGTTGGTTGATGTAGAGGGTACATTGGAGGAGGAATCCTTTACATTTACCAGCGGTACCGTCATATTTGTCCGGGAGCGACAAACGTGTGTTGACCGTGGCCATCGGCGCGGGTGGCGGTATGAGTGCGGGCGCGGGAGTCGGCTGGGCCTGAGCCGCTGTGGCTACGGAGAGCGCCTGCATGGAACGAACGAGCTCCTCCGTGAGGGAAGTCAGCTTTTGGAGCTGCTGTTGGTGTGCCGCCAACACCGATGCTTGCTGTGAGACTTCGTGAGCGAGATGATAAACAGCCACTGGATCCTGTGTCCGCGAAGTCTTCTGTGATGAAGAGTCTGAGGCAGGCGGGTCCATATGCAGGCAGTTTATTAAACAAATCGTGGTCAGACAGGCGAGATCGATAACAGCAAACAGAGCAATGTAGAGCAGACAACACTCAGTCCGTAAAACAGGCTTACGGTCAGGGCAGGCAGCAGGAATCACAAACGGTATAAACAGTCCAATGGTCAGGGCAGGCAGCAGCAATCACAAACGGTATAAACAATCCAATGGTCAGGCAGGCAGCAGGAATCACAAACGGTATAAACAGTTCAGGTAATAAACAGTAGATCCACAGAATGATAAACGCTCAGAATTGCAGCCGGGGCAAACAAGACTTCGCGAGGATCCCGAGCGAACCTCCCCCGTTTATAAAGGGGAGAAATGAGCAACACCTGGGCCGGTGATCAGTCCTAGGTACGTGAATCAAATGAGTCCGGGTAGGAACGTTAAAACTCGGGCGAAGGTTCCCGCTGATGCCGGTCAGAGAGAGCCACTGAGGAGCGACACACGACAGAGGCACACCTATGCAATAATCATGCTGTCTAATCAGCATCTTGAAATGGGGGCAAAAACAAAAGTGCTGCATTTATAAGTTTGGTTAGTGTATTTTCAAAACATATACTGTATGTGTGTGTTTTTGTATATACATAATAAATATACACATATATTATGTAAACAAAAACTTTTATTTTGGATGTGATTAATCATGATTAATCGTTTGACAGCACTAAAATAAATACATTTAAAATAGTAGTAAATAAAATAAAATAATAAACTAGAGGCTACAGTTTTAGTAAATGTAAAATTTAAAAAGAAAAATGCAGCAAAATTATTGGAAAGGCAAAACAACATGCAAAAATTTGCACTAGTGGTCTTAGTCCAACTGTATGTCTGATTACTGATGTAAAATTTCTGTTCTTATTTAGTCAAGCCAGTTTGCATCCCACATTTTTTTTATTTGGACCTTAAATAGGAGCAGGATATATTTCTGGATCTTATCTAACATACCAGACACCGAATTAGTTCTGACGCCGTTATGAAACATGTTTACTAAGGAAGTAAAGTGCTTTCTTATAATTCAAACACTGACTAAAATGAAACAGGAACAGCAACACAATGTTTGGAAACTTTGTAATAGCAATTAAATTAACTGAAAAGATGACAACGCGATATTATCTTTTATTTTGTTCTTTAACATAAACACACACAAATAGTAAGGAGACAGTTAAGATCTGCCATCTTTGGCTGACCCATTTCCTCCCAGCTGTCGCTGACAAGCGTCTAGAGTCTATGCGTGGGAGATGTGAGAAATCTGAGCAGTTTCATTTTGGGACTTAAAGACGCTGAGGTCACTCATCCAATTATATTCAGTTAGATGAGATTTTACCTGATTTCTTTCACACACACATGCACGCGTCTATTAGCCAGGGTTTAGCGGAAGCTGAACAGCATCCAAAGTCCACAGGTATCCATCATTTTTATGCAAGGGTTCATTGCCAGGTCACCATTGATTCTCTGCTGTATGCATGCACTTCAAAAAAAAAAAAAAAAAAAAAAAAAAAACATAGTTGAGATAGGATTATATAATTGTTACAAAACAATTTTGGCTTGAGAAAGAAAGCCAGAAGAAAGGATTTAAAGAGAACCAAATCACATGTCAGTTTGGTATTCTGGAGCTGAAATATGGCTTATTCACAGTGCCATGTGGTTGTTACTGTCCTCTATATGGTTGCTGGGGTGTGACTAGACACTTGCAAGTGTGATACCTAGAGTCTTTTAACAGTCAAAAGAGCCAATTCACAACTCTCTGTGTTGTTCTAATGCAGAGATATAACTTTTTCGTTTTACTACATGGCTGGCCAGTTATTACAGCTGGTCAAATAAGTACATTTCACTCACAAAGACAAGGGCCGCTCCCACGATAGTTGATTGACATGAGCGTCTTACCTCAGATCAGCTGTAACAGTCCGACCTCCATTATTTCGATGCCGAAGCAGGGATGTAAGTTAGACAAGAATATCTCAAGATTGAGCGATTGAGGTGTTGTGTTGCTGGAGGTAAAAATGAACATAGTGGTCGTCATTTACTCCCAACATCTGAGCCACTGAAGATGCAGTGTATTACATTTGTTTGTGAAGGGAATGCGCCTCCCAATCTACATAAATGTGTCTATGTTCACGCAAATCATTCGTGATCCAGCTTCACTTACAGCAGAAATGAGTATAAGGTTTTTTTATGAATCTCTGCAATCACCTTTCCTAATAACGTGCTAGTTAGCAAGTTTCGTGGCTAAACGCTAAATGCGGCTAAAGTAAACAATCTCTCAGAGCGGCAGAGAGAAGAGAGGGGCGGGGCAAGCAGAGCTCATTTGCATTTAAAGGAACAATCCCTCAGAATGGGATGATTTTTGCAGAGCTCATTTTGACAAGGTAAAAAGGGTGTCGTTTTACACAACCACTGAGAATTTTTAACCAAAGTATATTATTAAGACCCTAAAGAATCATATCAACTTGTGGAAAATTGGCATCCGATGACCCCTTTAATGATATTTTGTCATGACTTAAAGAATTGAAAGAAGTACTGTTATTTTGACGTGTTGACTAACATGCTAACTTGAGTAGAATTTTAACTATAGTGTGTTATTTAATATTAATTTTAAAATTTAAAATTTTTAATCTAATTAATTACACAATGTGTCAATTAATTAATCGAATTAATCGCAAAATAAATTTGACTATGAAAACACCCACAGAATATTATTTAAAGCTATTTTTGTGTTAAATGAGAAAGTATCAAGTAGAATTACAAATTGTAGCTTCAGAAAAAAATATTTTGTTTGATTCAACGTAAAATTTATTACACATAAACGTTTAGGCTGCAACAGCCTAACATGAACTAGGGAACATAAAAAAGGTAATTTAAGAAACCTTAAGTAAACCTTAAGAATTTAAGTATTTTTTGTTCATATAATGAAAGTCATAGTAACCAGCTTTGTTACCAACAGTCTTCAAAATACTTTCTTATATGTTCCACAAAAGAAAGGTTTGAAACGACATGAGTCGACACAAGTAAATGATGACAGAAATAATTTTTTTAGGGTGTACTATCCCTTTAATGTTATTATTATTGTTTAAAATGGAATTATATGCTAAATAAGAAACTAAATTTTCCAGCAGGTGGCGGTAAATGTCGTTATGACTCATTCACTCATTCGGTTTGATTCATTCAAACAGCTGATTCATTCAGGAATTACGTAAATGGCTCTCTTTATGAATTGGCCTTTGAATCACTAATTCACACGATTCGTTCAAAACACGGATTCATTCAGAAACTAAACACCGCTGTGCTTTTCGGAGACGTGCGACAATTCTGCTATGGCTTCAAAAGGTAATATGTTCTCTGCAAAAACACATAATATTGTGTTTAAAATATAACATTATATCAACTTATTATTTACTGAACTGTTGTATAAAATCACATTTAAGCTTGTGATAGATCGGGACAAAATCAGCACTGGTGTCATATTGCTCTTGCTGCACATGTGATATCGAGTGATATGTGATATACATAAATATGAGACAAAACACAAATGGGCATTTTATTTTTGCACCAATATCATGAATTTTAGGGCATAACTGCATTTGTAGAGTTGTTTCCCTGCATCATATTTTACCAACAGTCAGCTGTATGAAATATAAGATGATGTACAGATCTGGGGCGGGGCCAGTGTGTTAAATGCGTTCAAATATTTTAATCGCGTTACTTTTTAGTAACAAATTAATTATGTTAATGCGTTAAACTATCAGCCCTAATAATTATGCAATATAAATGTAAACTATAATACATTTTCATTGAATTGTACATTACATGCAATTCCATATTATTTCCATAACAAGTACTCTTAATAAATAGTTCGCATACTTTAGTATGCTAAAGTTTACTTCTTTTTTAACAAAGGTAAACTTACTATAAACTAGCTTTTCTCATTTTCATGCAAAAGTGGTCAAGCTGTAAAACCTACAACAGCTACTAGCAACAAACTATCTAAAACCAGTTAAAGGAGAACTCCACTTCCAGAACAACAATTTACAAATAATTTAGTTACCCCCTTGTCATCCAAGATGTTCATGTCTTTCTGTCTTCAGTCGTAAAGAAATTATGTTTTTTGAGGAAAGCATTTCAGGATTTTTCTCCATATAATGGACTTCATTGGTGCCCTGATTTTGAACTTTAAGTTTAAATGCAGCTCCAAAGGGCTCTAAATGATCCCAGCTGAGGAAGAAGGGTCTTATCTAATGAAACGGTCTGCCATTTTTTTTCGAAAAATAAAAATTGTAATACTTTTTAAGCACAAAAGCTTGTGTAGCGCTAGCTCTGGGATGCGCGTCCACGACACTACGAATCACCTCTATGTTCATTGTCTGTGTACTTCGGCTAAAAAAGGTAGAGTATGGCGAAAAACTCCATATAATTTTCTCCTACATCTTCAGAATCGTCCGACATCCTTGTACCTTTTTGTCTGTAAACAGCGTTTAACTTACTTGCACTTTCTTAGTCTTTGTGCGTTCACTTTGTAAACACTGGGTCTGTAGTTCTGTGTGACCTTTCGACGTGATTCAATAGTACGTAGTGTCGTGGATGCGCATCCCAGAGCTAGTGCTGCACAAGCTTTTGTGCTTAAAACAACTTTTTATTTTTCGAAAAAAACGACCAATCGTATCACTAGATAAGACCCTTTTTCCTTAGCTGGGATCATTTAGAGCCCTTTGAAGCTGCATTTAAACTACATTTTGGAAGTTCAAAATCGGGGCACCAATGAAGTCCATTATATGAAGAAAAATCCTGAAATGCTTTCCTCAAAAACCACTGCATTGTATTTTACACATATTAAACTGTATTTTATGGATGTGAATGAGAAAGAGAGGGAGGTTGGGTGTTGTTTGGAGATGATGTGGCAGAGGTTTGTATGTTTTTAGATGAATGGACTGTGGTGTTTTTTGAACCAGGATGAAAGCTTGTTCTTCAGTTCATCTGTATAAACACAAACAGCTGGCAAGACCCTCGCACTTGATGAAACTAACACTGGAAATCTAGTTCTTTTTCATTTTCTAGCTTTCTACCTTCATTTCTGGACCACAGATATTCTGTTGTTTTGAAACCATTGAGGGTTTGGATAAATATTGGCTCCATCTAGATAACAGAGAGCCAAATCCACACTTTCAGCGAGGGGGGAAATATGTAAATAAAATTCTTTTGAAATGAAGAAAGGCCGGGAATATGCTTCTTGACTGAAACAACAAAACTCTTGACAGGACACAAATGGAAGAAAAAGCCATTTTCATTGGAGAAGGTCCAAGGAGAAGGTCTCATTTGCACTTCAAAGATTCATTCAGAGAAAAGCACTGTGCGTACCCACCATCTTTCAGCTTAAATGAAGAAAGGAGATCCTGCCAGACACGACTGGATGAGTTTAGGGTTGTGTTTAAAACCACAGTCTCAAATTAGACTTCTGAACGCTTTTGTACAAAAATGTGTTTGGAAGAAGGTTTGTATAAACAGATGCACACACAGTTTGGGCACATGTCTGTGAATTTCAAGGCTGACTGCATCATCACTTGAGTCAAAGGGGGGAAACAGCTGAACTATTTTGAGGTAAATTAAAGACACATGCTGATAAAGCGTCTTCTCAGTGCACTGAGCTCTGGGATAGACTAGAGAAAGCAATGGGGCAATGTGTGAGACAAAAATTACACATATCAGAAAGACAACATGCCTTTTATATTTACATTGTATAAAGATAATGCAAATTAGCACTAGTGTTGGGGAGTAACTAGTTACTTGTAACAAGTTACTTTAATTACAAAGTAAATAACTGTAATCTGTTACAGTTATTGAGAAAAAAATGTGTAATTAAATTACAGTTACTAATGAAAATGTTAATGGTTACAAAGTGGGTTTCTTCTGAATATTTTCACATACTACACATACACACATCAATGGATTTCTTTCCCAAATTTCACTGGCTGCTCTAAAACATGAGACACCAATGTTTCAGGACTTTAGGACAGAGTAGTACACATGCTTATTTTTATTTTTATTTAATTAAAAAGTGTAAAAGCTTACTTAAGTTGTATATTAAGTTGCAGTGTATATGCTTTATTTTTAAGATTGACTTTTTCTTTTCTTTGGCATCTTTGGCCAGTGTTTGCTGTCATAGCTATGATTTGCTGTTATAGCAAAGATTTGATTTGAAAACACTATCATAACTATATTAAACTATTTCTTGTTATGATTTTAAATCTGTATTTATCCTCAGAACAATCTCAAAGAAAAAAGAGGTCCTAATTTTGTGACAAAACTTTGAGATTTTGTGTTAGCTGTGATTTAAAATTAAATTGTTATAATCTGAATTCATGTGATGAAGGATTTTGAAAGTCTGACAGTAATCAGTATCAGTAAATCAGTAAAAAAAAAAAAAAAAATGCAATCTGTAACCTATTACATTTTGAAAGTAACCTTAACACTGATTATTACAAAATGTTTCTTTTTTTTTTTTGGTAAAATCTACCTAAGACAAACAAGAGAGACATTATAAAAATACAAAAAAATAAAAATAAAAATAAAATAAAATAAGATAAGAAAAAAAAAGAAAATACAATTTCAGTCTTTCTATTCCAAAATTTAATTTTTAATTCAATGTGTTACTTGAATAGTGAAAAGCACTATACAAGCCCATGTGAATAAAAGTGGAAATGTATTTTGTTTCTCTTAGGTATGTACATTATTATGTTATATTATTAAATAATATATTTATCAAAATCAAATATTTTTCTCCTTACTATTCCTGTGGAAACTGTGATTTTTGTCAGGATTCTTTGATGAATAAAAAGCTCAAAATAACAGTTTCAAATAATCTATTTGACATTTATATCTTCTGTAACATTATAATTGCATTTACTGTTAATTGTTTTTAAATAAGTATTCATCCCCCAACATTTTTCTTTCCCAAAAAGTAGCTTTTTATTTTTTTTTAAATTTTGTACTCTTTATTTATTTTATAATAATTTATTATTAAAAAAGAAAACAAAAACTTCATAAATTAATGTCAGTATGAAAATGTTACTATAAATGTTCCACTGACCCCCTGGTGATCCTTAAATGTTCCCCCTTTTTTTGAAAACCTTACTGTTTATGTGTCTTGGTGGCCCTGCAGAAGTCATGACAAAAGCATATGAAGCCAATGTATCTCATAAACCAGGGTTCAAAAGTTTACTGTACACTGTTTCCAGTCTCATCCATTAACACACATGAATTAACTTTCCTAATGTCAAAGCATGAATACATGGGAGAATTTTTCCATATCGTAACAATCAGGACGACACATAAACCGTTTAGAAAGCTGAATCTTTCATGAAGTATCCGCACATACGTACAGTAAATGTATGATAACACACACTTACACACATGCAGGGAACGCCTCTGATAGTCTCTGGCTCTCTGCCATGGTCCAGATGTTTCAGGACCCCTGAGGGCCACTGCAGGTAAACTAATTAACCCTCAGAGATGCACACATGTACGCAGCGAGAAGAAATGGCTGCTTGATTTCTCTTACGACAGGAAGTACATTTTACGCTTTCTCCACTGATTTCAGCTCGAGAGGTTGAAGGATTGCAAGCTTTTATTTGGCACCACGTGTTTGCCTCTCTGTTCACCCAAAACCCGCAGCCTGCTATTGGAAGAGAGTTATGACCAGCTCTACAAACACGTGCCTCAGATCGGACACAGATGCTCAGCCCATCTGTATGCATGCATACATAACTCATCTTCATTTTAAAATCCAGTAAAAAATGAGTGCTGGAGTTTATTGAGCTTCTTGCTTGTGCTGTGATGAAGGAATTTTTTAATACAGAGACTTTGAGTACGAGTTTTTTTTTGTCATATTAAAAAATGTATTTGCTCCAAATTTAGTCGCTGCAATAATGCTGAGGGAACCAAACAATATTATTTCAAGTCCACAGACCTTACTATTGGACACCATAACCACTAATATTTTTGTCATAAATTTTGTTGAAAAGTTGTAAATAAAGATTCAGTTTTTTCATGTTCAATTCATTGTGTTCCCATTTCTTTCTTTGCTTGTGTTCACATGTTTTTAATTCACATGTACCCTGCAACAAAAATTTTGCTACTTTTTTGCCTGCATTGGATTCAGTGTGCAGTTAGCCATTATGTTTGCAACTGTTTGTGAAATGTGCTAGTAAAAATGAATTCTTTACCAATATATTAATCATATATATCTTTAGTTACTATTTTTTGTAAACAACCAGTCAGTAGACTGATACACTGTAAAAAATGCAAATGCACATTTTCTAGTTTACTAAACATTTTGAGTCATAAATACTAAAACTTTTTGCTCTTTTTTTGAAACAACATAAAAGCCCTTGTCAGACCAAAAAAATTGCCCCAAATGTTGTCCCAACTATTTCATATTGTTGAGATGTTAAAGGAGAAGTCCACTTCCAGAACAACAATTTACAAATAATTTACTCACCCCCTTGTCATCCAAAATGTTGATGTCTTTCTGTCTTCAGTGGTAAAGAAATTATGGTTTTTTAAGGAAAACATTTCAGGATTTTTCTTCATATAATGGACTTCAAATGTACCCCCGATTTTGAACTTCCAAAATGTAGTTTTAAATGCAGCTTCAAAAGGCTCTAAACGATCCCAGATGAGGAAGAAGGGTCTTATCTAGCAAAACAATCTGTCATTTTTTTTTGAAAAAAAAAAAAATTGGTTTACTTTTTAAGCACAAAAGCTCGTGCAGCACAGGCTCTGAGATGCGCGTTCACGACACTACGTACTATTGAATCATGTCGAAAGGTCACGCAGAACTACAGACCCAGTGTTTACAAAGTGAACGTGCAAACAAAGTGCAAGTAAGTCAAATGCAGTTTACAAACAAAAAGGTACAACGATGTCGGACGATTCTGAAGTTGTGGGGGAAAATAAGATGGAGTTTTTCGCCATACTCTACTTTTTTGAGACGGAGTACACAGACGATGAACTTAGAAGTGATTCGTAGTAGTGATGGGAAGTTCAGATCATTTTACAGACTCAGACCTTTGAATCTCGTTCAGCAAAATGAAGTCATTTCGTTCATTTTAGCAAAATATAATTAAAATGTTACGTCTTACTTCCCTGACACATCTACTGCTTACACAAACGTTGATCACACTACAAACAAGACAAAACTATAATGCTATAAGAAACAAAAAAGATGAATTAATTGTTTACCTGGGTCTTAAGTCTATGATTAGCTCACCTCACCTCTTATCTGATCGGGTTTGAGTCATTCGTTCATCACGTGACAGCCCCAAAAGATGAACGAACGACTCGAAAAAAACCCGAAGACTCGAAACAGGTGAACTAATTCCAGTACAGAACCTAAAAGGATGTTGCGCATGCGCAACTGAACGAATCACTCCCCGAGACGACTCATTCTTCCCGAGTCACATTAAAGATTAATTCAAAATGAACAAATCATTCAAGAACGTGCATTCCAGAGCCTGTGCTACATGAGCTTTTGTGCTTAAAAAGTATACAAATTTTTATTTTTCGAAAACAAAAGGCCGATCATTTCGCTAGATAAGACCCTTCTTCCTTGGCTGGGATCGTTTAGAGCCTTTTGAAGCTGCATTTAAACTACATTTTGGAAGTTCAAAATCGGGGGCACCAATGAAGTCCATTATATGAAGAAAAATCTTGAAATGCTTTCCTCAAAAAACATAATTTCTTTACGACTGAAGACAGAAAGACATGAACATTTTGGATGACAAGGGGGTGAGTAAATTATTTGCAAATTGTTGTTCTGGAAGTGGAACTCTCCTTTAAAGCTTTGTGAGTTTCCATCATGCATCGCAGCATGAATAAATTATGCAGTTACTGTTATAGGATTATTGTTTTCCTGTTTGCTGCATGACTTTATTCAAACTTTTTTTTGTTTTGTCATCATTGTTAGTGTTGCACTGTGATGTAAAGAGCTCATCTTTTGAACATTTGTTGATTGCAACCGTTCTTGAGGTTTGTTTGTCTAGTTTTGAGGCCTAGAGTCTGCTGGCAAACTATTTGTTTGCTGGATATCTTAGTCTTGTAAGATGTTTTACAAACAAAGACAATGTTGTCTACATATTAGGTTAAGTTATCCATTAAGGTTTCTATAACAATTCACGGTTTGTCATTTGTAAATAAACAAAAAAATGATACTTAAAAAAAGATATTACCTCAACAACAGTATTTGTTGTTTCAGTTGCTGTGACAAGACTTTTTCTATTAGCAAAATAAGACAATCAGCATTGTATGAACAATGAAAATTTCTGTTAGCTAAACAAAGTATCTTTCCTGAGAAAAACTAAAAAAAAAAACTATTGTTTAAAGAACTCAAAACTGCATCAAGTTGCCTTACTTACTTTACTTACTTACTTTAAGTTTTGTCAATTATTATTTTTTTTTTACAGTGTGCAAGACTCTACTAGAAGTCTATATTGTAAATGTTCACTGTTCATTTCAAATTGAACACCAACTCATTGTTCAATATGAGTCAGTTTTGAACTCATTAATGATCCATTTAGGGATTCTAAATCAAATTGCTAACTCTCATTTGCAACAGAGCCTTCGAGGCTTTTAAAAAGAACCGGTTCATACGAGTCATTTGTTCACAAATTGAACACCATGGCTTACACTGTGTTTACGATTCATGTAGGAAACACTGGTGCATGCAAATCTAAATAACTACCACCTCAGAAGATGATTTCTGCATGTGAAAACTTGACTGAAGTGAATTTTCCAACCCTGTACGAACAGTGGCATTTATGGACTTTTCACAACACTTCCAAAGCGAAATGTCCAGCAAGTGGCGCTAAAAGTGCGTTCAGTTTTATCTAAAACAGATGGTAGTGAATCTGGAAAAATTTGATCACGCTGGTTGTTGTATGCATGCTGGGAATTTGGAAATGAAATGTCTGGTGAGTTTTGGTAAATAGGTTAATGCTCCACTGCATTTGAAAATAACAAAGTACCTACATAAAACCGAACCAACAGTGTTAAGACAAACATTTGCTGAAGCAACCATGCCTCTTTAGATTATTTCTACAAGTCTTTGAGCTCTTTTATCATGATTGTGACTTGTATTAAACACTTCGCGTCACAAGTTTAATGTTGTACGAGGTGTGCTAACGAGCAAGTTTACTATGTCAGAAAAGTCATATATAGAGAGCTGGTAAATATAACCAGTGTAATCCTAACATAGTATTGTGAAAAAAACATGCACAAGTGTTCATTTCAGCTGGAAACAGCAGTGAATTTTATAAGTACGTTTTTGGATTTTTTCCAATGAGCCTATTTGAGATGTTCAATTATTGTCACCTTTTTTTTTGCATTTGTTAGCATTTTGGTCACAGTCTGCAGCTCTGAAATCAGTACCATATGACATCAATTTAGCGAAGATAAAACACTTCCAGGCCAAAGGAAGCACGATCCAGAAGAAACACGGCTAACAATCCCACAAGGATCCACAGAAAAGTGACTGGGAGCTATAGAATAGCCGAGACAAATGTGTCTAATCAGAATCTCACCCACTGAGATGAACGCAGGGGCGACAGGGACATTATTTATATAAATAGTTATATAAAGAGCTCTGGATTGCGTTGGTGACAAACATCTAGTTTTTTCAGCAGTTAAACTTTCACTACGTGTTTACAATCACAACTGTGAAAGATTCGAATCATTCTGGTCGTCGTAATTCAGCTGTCAAATGACTCCAAAGAGCAAAATTACAACCAGCGTTTGGCTTCATGCCTGGATGCCAGACTGACTGCGAAGTCACTGAAAAAGACGTAACCTCCAGGATACATCCGCTCAACTAAAAAGACGCTTTGACAGCATGGGTGGAGATTTAGAAGACTGATAAATGAGACGAGTTGCACATTTCTCAGAACTGGAAACCAACAACATTTCTTTCGATGCCACAAACACAGCATGTGTGTTTATGCCAGTTTATCTCCAAACAGCTTGTGCGCACATATAAATCAACTCCTCCTTTTATGTACGGACGTGTTTACCAGACTAAAACACAAATGTATAAAATTTATCAGAGGAAGCTTTGGTGTGTGATAAATTTGTAATGAGTTTCTCTTGATGGAGATTACAGGCAGCACTTGTATAAATAGGTCACAATGTTACTGGACTGTTGAAACTGATTTTCTCTTGGACAAGAAGCAAGAGACGAATAGGAAACAGGTCTCGAGTGGAAACTAAAGTCAAGAGGACTGTTAAAGCCTTACATAAGCGTACCATGGTACGGTGACTAGGAATACAAGCTTCGGTTCACAAAAAAGACTCTTGCTTTTGGGTCTGAACTGGACTGAAAATTTAAAACTGGTTTGGGGCCAATCTTGCTAATGAATTAAGGTACTTTGATATATAACATATCATTGAATGATTCATTTATGATATTTTGTAATTCAAAGTACTTAAAAATTGACTGCGGTATTGCATAGGTCAATGTAGTATTTAATTTTATGTAGATCTGTTCACTCCTTACAAAATATCATGGCATACAAATACCACTAAAAATCATTGCAATATAATTATTGGGATATTTGGATACTGCTATGAAAATGAAAATACTGCTATGGTAATACCATGGTATTCTTTAACTTTTAAGTACTACCTATGGAATATGGTCAGAAAACCAGTGTATCAATTGTACCACAAATCCATGATATTTTGTAAACTTTAAAAAAACAAACTCCTATAGTGTATGTACAGTGGGGCTGGTATAGAAGCTTATTTATGTCACAAAAAAAAATAAAACTTTTTATTTTACATACTTTTTCTAACTATTTGAAGTTTACAACTCTCAATTCAGACGTTTTTTGCTCAAAATTCAGAACTGCGAGATGTTGCGAAAAGTCACAATTGATTTTTTTTAAATACCTTAAGTATATAAATATGGTAATTAATAATTCTGAGAATAAAGTCTGAATTGTACATTTTAGGGCCACGTTAAAAAAATAATAAAATTATGAGATTAAAGTTGTAGTATTTTAAGAATAAGGTTATAAGAATAAAGTCAAAATAATTTGAGAATAAAGTCGAAATTACGAGAATTAAATCGTAGTAACGTCTTCAATTGCCTTCATTAGGCCTATTTGAAGTGTGCCAGCCACCCAATAATAGCAATAAGCTTTGTGCTTTTGGTACTTTTAATATAAAACAAAGTCTCAGCTATAAAATCTGTCAGTTTTACAGTGAAATACAAACAATGTGTCTTGCAATAATGTGTTTAATGTGGTGTTACAGATCACTGTATTCATGTGATTCAGTCGTCTTTTCGAATACAATGAGACATTCGTTTCATTACATTTTACTGCTTTCTTTGTGAAAAATCCACCACATATTCTGCAAAAAACATCTGTGGCATTCAATCAAATTCAAAATTCATTCCTCACATGTATTTAATTAAAAACAATGATAATATAAGTGTATATAAGTGACAAGCTGTTTTATTAACAGTATAATACAGTAAATGATCGCAAATCATATTTAATGTCTTCCATTTATTGTTTGTAGTGTGCCAGCCACCCAGTAATTGCAATAATTTTGTGTGAAACATTTCGACTTTATTCCCATAATTTTGACTTTATTCGAATAATTTCAACTTTATTCTTTAAGTATTCCAACTTAAAACTCGTTTTTTTTTTTTTTTTTTAAATGCCGCTGTAAATTTGTGAGATATAAAATCTTACTTTTTTTGCAATTTTATATCTCACAATTCATACTTTTTTTCCTCATAATTATTAATTACCATATTCTGTGACAGAAATAAGCTTTAATATGTTGGAGTCAATGTCCAAGACACAGTAACAGAAGCCACTGTGATAAGCATCTTTACAGACTGTCCATGCAAATGTCCAGCGAGGACCTCATTCATTTATCATGTTTGTCGTTCCTGAAGAGCATCAGACACAACAGATGCCTCAACACAAACACACAGTGCTTGTAAATACCTTCAGATGAATGTCCAAGACACCTGCGGGTCTGTGCATGTATGTGTAGGCGTGTGTTTGTCTGCAAGGGTTCATTCATCATTCCTACTGGAAACACATGCCTCTCCAGATTTTTCAAAAGCATTTCCATCAGGTACCCACCCTCATGTCTGCTCTTCAAGATCAAAGGCTGTCAATCTTATTCTTAAACCTTCAAAAATGTAAGTTATATTAAGTTATATATATTAAGTTATTATATATATATATAAATATATATATATATATATATATATAATAGTAAAAAAAGTAAATTAGTAAAAAAATATAATTAGTAAAAAAAGTTCAAATCAAAACCTATTACATCATTTTCTAAATAATTGAGTATCATAATTATTGTAATTCCACTAGGCAAACAATCTGTACAGTGGTTAAACAGTGTTATCTTACAGGATGCCACTAGAGCCCCCTCAATGAAGTGCATTTACTCACACACTCTGAAGCCGGATCCAGGCGGCGTCTGTCCTCCCTGCTCACTGTTGTAGATAGTGGTGACATTTCCACGCTCACAATAGTTGGTACAGCGTCCCTGTGTACAGCGCAGTCTGCAGATGGTGGGAGTGAAGAGTACTTTGATCCTCTCCGAACCCCCGCGGACGACGGCGGAGCGCTGCTGCTGGCCGGACGAAGGCTGAGCCACGGCTAGACAGAGGCAGAGGGCAAAGCCAGAGCAGAGCAGCAAAGTCAGCCTGTGAGGACGCATGGTGAGTCCCATTCACACAAGCATCACACACACTCGCATACACGTAAACCCTGGGTGAAGCGTGTAGGTAAGGGAAACGTCTTTTTCTTGGCTTGTCCCTGCAATATCCCTTGAAAGGATCAACTAGTGCACAAGAAAAGATGCTCAATTCCTTTTCTCCCACAGATATTTAAGATAATGTGCGCCACACACACCTGTGTGTGTACGTGTGGCTGTGAATGTGTTCAGAAAGCTGCTTGTTGAGAAAATGAGAGCTGTCCCAGTGTTTGTAGGAGCCGTTTCAAGCTAAATCTGGCCACGATTGAGACTTTATCCATCACCCGATGATGTTTCTCTTGCTCTCCTTCAGTCCTCCGCTCATAAACACACTGACAGACTTCCTAATACACTCACTACATGAGGAGAGAACTTTCTCTGTCATATGAGGAGGAGAGACCAGAGTGGGCGGCGAAATGGAGAAAACTAGTGGGGGAGAGAAAGAGACTTTGCGTCTCTGGCATTGCACACGGGGGTGAGGTCAGCGTCGTTTAATGTGTGTGTGTGTGTGTGTCTGTGTGTGTGTGTGTAGGGGGGGCTTGTAGATGAAGGGAGGGGTGTATTTTTCTTTCACTCTGCATTTTCAACGCTGTCATTTGGCAAGATTTCGCTGTTCCCCTGCAGCGTGCGCTGAACATTAAGGAATAGTTCAGCGTGAATTAATCATTTTGTCACCTTCATGACTTTCCTTCTTCTGTGAAACACAAAAGGAGAAATTCGGAAGAATGCACATGCTGCTTTTTTCCATAAAATATCACAAATGACTTTTCGGATCATTAAAAAAATGTACTTGTTTAGTGAACTTAATTGAATTAAAGTAAACTTTTACACACAATTAGTTTAGGTTCATACAACAAGACTAAAACAAGTTCAATTAAACAAATAATGTTTAGTTGGCTTGTTTAACTGAACTTATTTTAGTCTTGTTGTATGGATATAACTAATTCTCTCTTAAAGCAACCCTCCATGCAAAGCATGTTGGGAACTACCTATCCACTTTTCAGTTAGTTGTGTCAACAAAAATGATTCATGTAGTCCCAACACATCCTGATTAAGCTCAATTAATTTTTACAAATGTAAGTGGACTGAACATAATGGAAATAGGTTTTTAGTTGTTTCTGCTCATTTTAACCAAGTGATTTGAACAAGCATTAAATTGTTTTGAGCGAAGGCTTCTGCAGTCATACTATAACACTGTTTGAAGAACAGACCAGCATTTTGGCCTTTACTGTAACTCAACACTCTTAAATATAAATGTTCTAAAAAAAAGGTTACTGCAGAGATGCCATAGAAAAAAAACATTATGGGTTCTTCAAGGAACATTTCAGTGAACATTCTTAAAAGAACCATTTTCCCCCCTTAGTTTTATATTTTAATAATCTAAAGAACATTTTCCACCGAAAAGGACCTTTTCTGGAATAGACAGATTCACTTATAGAACACTCTTAGAAAGATTCTTTAGTGGCACTGATGGTTTCATAAAGAACCTTTAACATCCATGGAACCTCTATATTGGACAAAAGGTTCTTTAGTGGAAGAAGGTTCTTTAGATTACTAAACTATTATTCACACGCTACTTTTAAGTACTGTTTACTGAAAGGTTCTTTGGGGAACCACAAATGGGTTTTCTATGGCATCACTGCAAAAACACCCTTCTGGAACCTTTATTTTTAAGAGTGAATGAAAAAATTTTTAGGAATAAGAATAAGACAAAACCAGCTTTAAAAAATTACCTAAGCAAATTAAAATAAAAACGGGATTCATGTGATCTTGGAAAATCAGGATATATAAAGAAGGCTAATTTTAAAAGTCTGATTTTTACACCTATAAAAGTAATGTGATTAATAAAATCTCCATGGAGATTTTTATTATAATTATACATTTTTCCTGTTATGCCAAGCTCCAACATTATTTAAAAGTGACTTAAAAATATTGGTAACACTTAGGTTTCATTTGTTAACAGTAGTGTTAACTACCGTCATCCATTACCTTGTCATCCAAGATGTTCATGTCTTTCTTTCTTCAGTCGTAAAGAAATTATGTTTTTTGAGAAAAAACATTTCAGCAATTTTCTCCTTATAATGGACTGCTATGGTGCCCCAATTTTGAATTTCCAAAATGCAGTTTAAATGCGGCTTCAAATGATCCCAAATGCGGTTGTAAACGATCCCAGCCGAGAAAGAAGGGTGTTATCTAGCGTAACAATTGGTTATTTTCATAAAAAAATAATACAATTTATATACTTTTTAATGTCAAACGCTCGTCTTGTCTTATTCCTGGACTGTTTTTACCGGTTCATGACAGTTATGGTATGTCGAAAAACTCCCATCTCATGTTCTCCCTCAACTTCAAAATCATCCTATATCACTGTTTTACATTTTTTGTTAAGGGTGTTTGATCTTCTTTGCATGTTCATTTTGCAAAGACTGGTACTTCTGTACTTCTGCAGCGATGTAGGATGATTTTGAAATGATTTTTGAAGTTGAGGGAGAAAATACGATTGGAGTTTTTCAACATACCATAACTGTATTGAGTCAGAATACACAGAGTTCAGGGAGAGCAGGACAAGACGAGCGTTTGAGATTAAAATTATTTAAATTATTATTATTATTATTTTTTAATGAAAATAACCGATCGTTTCGCTAGATAAGACCCTTCTTACTCAGCTGGGATTGTTTACAACCGCATCTGGGATCGTTTGAAGCCGCAGTTAAACTGCATTTTGTAAGTTCAAAATTGGGGCACCATACCAGTCCATTATATGGAGAAATATGCTAAAATGTTTTTCTCAAAAAACATAATTTCTTTACGACTGAAGATAGAAAGACATGAACATCTTGGATAACAAGGGGGTGAGTACATTATATGTGAATCTTTGTTTTGGAAGTGGACTTCTTTAACTATATATAGTTCTTTAACTATATATATATATATATATATATATATATATATACAGGGGTTGGACAATGAAACTGAAACACTGGCCAATATAGTGTTGGAGGTTTCATGGTTATGTTTGCACAGCCTGGTGGCCTATCTTCACTGATTGCACACTGCACCAGTAAGAGCAGAGAGTGAAGGTTGACTATGTGCACCCAATGGATCAAACATTGTACCCTGAAAGTAGTGCCTTGTATCAGGATGATAATGCACCAATACACACAACAAGGCTGGTGACAGAGTGGTTTGATGAACATGAAAGTGAAGATGAACATCTCCCATGGCCTGCACAGTCACCAGATCTGAATATTATTGAGGGATGTTTTGGAAGAGCGAGTTAGGAAAAGTTTTCCTACGCCAGCATCACGTAGTGACCTGGCCACTTTTTTTTTTTTTTTTTTTTTTTTTTTTTTTTTTTGCAAGAGGAGAATAGCTTAAAATCCTTCTGGCTACTGTGCAGGACTTATATTTGTCATTCTCAGGATGAAATGATGCTGCATTGGGCACAAAAAGGCTCAACAACGTACTAATTGTTTTTTCAGTTTTTTTGTCCAAAATATAGGTGTTTCAGTTTTTTTGTCCAACCCCTGTATATATATATATATATATATATACAGCATCTATTAACCTATGTTCATAGTAACTAATTAAAATACAATTGTTTGTTTATGTTAGTTCACAGTACATTCACTTTTTGATGCTGTAGAAGTAGAAGTCTTTAATGTTAACTGCTACCAAAATATTTTTAAAATATTCTTCTCCTTAATTATTATCCAGTAAATTACAGATAAGTGGAAGTCATGGTGCCTTTGATTATTTTTGTGGACAATCTTAAAAGGTCAAAAAGTCTAACTACTTTAGATCAAACATCAGACCAATAAACCTAATGAAAATGTCTACAAGCACCCTATTTGATTTGACAGAAGACTTGGAAAATAGCACAAGTCATATAGTGCTGGATTGTTGTCATTTTGGAGCTTTATGGAAAAAAGCTGTAAAATTCCAAAAATTCCATTTGTGTTCTATTGAAAAAAGCAGGTCATTCAGGTTTAGAGTGACATGAGGTTAAGCAAATTATGGTAATTTTCATTTTTGAATGAAGTTTTCTTTCAAAACCGAGGATAAAGATAATATTATTTAACTAAATAAGTATCTGGATCCACACAAAGTCAACAACTCGACAAAGCAAAGAACAAACTGTTCAGAGCATTTTACAGGATCAGTTCTTATAAAACATGATGCTACATTCTTCACAAATGATACACTTCCACACAAATTTGGTGTTTGAACAGTCCTTCTGTTGAATAAATCTGCAGGGAATAAAATCTAAGTTGTTTTTCCAAAACAGCAATGAGAGAGCAAATTAAATTTTGCTGAAGTATTCTGCTTCTCGATTCATTTTCTCCGGAGAGAAAAGTCTTAGTAATCTTTCAGACTTTGCCTAGATTTGCCAAAACTCCAATTCTGCAACAAAATGTCTGAGATATCAATACAAACTAAACGATTTCTCATCATATTCTTTCAAGATTAGATAATCAGCAGTCCCAATTAATTTCTATATCTGTATTGTAAGGCAACAATTGACTTTTATTTTTATTTCTCCATATGGGTTACATGAAACATCTGTGATGCATTTAGGAAGAAGCAAATAGTGGGTTAAACGTGCTGAAATAAGGTGAAATTGATTGTAACTCAGACTGACTTGACACACTTTCAGAATCTGGAACAAATGGGCCTGTTTTGAGGGCAGGAGCCTCAGGCGCAGACGCTGTTTGCTGGAGGAACAGATTTCTCCCCCCCCCCACACACACCTGTAGCTCGCTGTGCTGACACGTCCCGCAGCTGCTGGAATAAGGCCTGCTGGGACAATAAATTAATAATGCTACCGTAGGGAGGACCGAACCCTGCACTCCGCTGTACGGATGATCTATGGATCATTTCACCCAAACTGACCGCCCGCCGTTGCTTGACAATGACATATTCCACAATCATTTATATACACGTATCTCTTATAAGAAGAAAATAACCACTAAACCAACAGCTTTTCCTTCTTAATCTACTTTAAAATGACTCCATCAATCATTTGGGAGGGGCTGTTCAGCTCTGTCATGACGTCAGTGTTTTACATATTAATGAGACAGTAAAACATTCTTTACTATGGCAACCGATCTTGTTTTCGTGTTGTTTGGCAATGAAGCTGAATTTGTAAAGTCATTGTTGTAAATGATGTCATCATGTGGCACTGGACCATACGTGCACACACACACACACACACAACAAACACACACACACGCATACAATCATAAATCTTCATATATTATTACTTTTCCATGTATGTTTGACTATGAAATCTGCTTTTCACTTGTCACTCATAATGAAACTCAGTTATTCATCTGACAGATGATTTTATATCCATAAACTTAAAACATTAACCAATATGTGCAGAATTAAACCAGTGACTAACCAGTCAAGATTCAGAAACATGAGCTGCCACTTTCCATGAACAGGAAACAAAACAGGCCTCAAAGTGATTTTTTGTTTGTTTGTTTGTAAAATTGCTAAATCTAAGATATTTTTGGGGGGATTTTGGTCAACTTTTTTTAGAATGTAACATTAAATAAACATAATAAAAAAACAAAGACAAAATGTTTGTTTGCATTTCAATATTTACAACCCTGTTAACAAAAAACATGTCTAAACATTTAAAAACTAATTTTGTAGAACTAAACATAAAAACTAATCTTAATAAATAAATAAATGTTTATTTTTCATTTATTTACGTATGTATTTATTTGCTCTCTAAAATTGAAGACATGTCTAAACGCAGGTCAAAACTGTAATTATGTTATCAGCCATAAAATGAAAAAATATCAATTTATACACACTTAACAACAGTACATATCATTTTAATATCAGTTCATTCCTAACTTTAAGTTTAAGTTATTTGGCTTTTAGTATGAATATGTTAGCCCTAAAGGTTATCTGTAACCTAAAACAATGACGACATTTGCATTTAGAAGATATAAGCATTCAAAACTTAAAGTCTCTAACTTCTGCCAATATGGATCAACGATTTTGATGACATCACCCTGCACTTCAGCGTCTCATCAAACTTTCTGTCCAATCAAATGCCCTCTAGAAACCGAAGCGTCCAGCCCCCTACGCTGTAAAAAACAATTTGTTGAGTCAACTTAAAATAATTTGTGACCTGGCTGCCTTAAAATTTTTAAGTTCAGTCAACTCAAAAAATGTTTACTCAACTTGAAATATTAAATTATACTAAGTGACAACTTAGATATTTGAGTTGAATCAACTTAAAATTTTAAGGCAGCTGGGTTACTTACCCATATGTTAAGTTTAGCAAACACAAATATCTAAGTTGTTACTTAGTACAACTTAACAAGTTGAATAAACTTATTTTAGTTGACTGAACTTAAAATTTTAAGGCAGCAGGGTAACAAATTATTTTAAGCTGACTCAACAAATTGTGTTTTTTTTTATTTTTACAGTGTACACTATAAATATACGCTGAAGCTGCGGCTGAGATCGGTCACTTGTTCACAGAATTTGTATTTTCTGTACAGTGAATGGCATGTAGTGGGGACAGGAAATGATTCAGACAGTGTAAATTTGCTTTCCATTGGGGAAAAGAAGTCTGGTTTTATGCTGTGTCATGCGTACGTGTTGGCGCAGACCATAAACTGTACTGTACCCGTTTAAATTCTACACAGAATTATATATTTTTATATTTTTTTTGTGGCTGTCATACACTGTCAAAATGCGGCTTTACTGAGCTCATCGTCTCTGGCCAAAGCTGTGATATAAACGAAATGCTATTGGCTGTTTAAAAAAAAGGGGGCGGGCTGCTTCATATCATATGTCCCGCCCAGTCTTCCTGTTTCAGTTGAAATTACATCAACACACAGAATAACGCTGTGTGTTTCAAAGCCCTGCAGTGGATCTTTAAAAAGGGGATTCTATTTGTTCATTCTAGGCTGACTTTATGTAGATAATAGTTTATCTAACATATCAAACAAATCTCTAAATAAACAAAACATGGGATGTGTGCCTCTAATGCTTGTCATTAGCAATACATTATCAACATAAAAAAATACATCTTTTTTGTTTGTCAGTTGATCTGTGCCATAACCTTGTAATTGAGAATCTAAAATCACATCTTATATCTCCCTTGACTCTAAAACTTCAGAAGAACAGGTCACGTCAGTGCACAGACACTAGGGGAAAAACAGCATTAATCATAAGCTTACCAAAATCCACTATCAACAATATCTCACACAAGCATTCATATTTGGCAAAACAAACTGGACAATAAAATCTTGATTAAGAGCTGAAGGGTCAAACTATTATGTAACAGTCCTGACGCCCACAATTTTAGCTATACGGCTACATTGAGCGCTCATCTTATTGACTCATGACACCAGAGGAATTCATCCCTCGTTGTAAATATTTATAAAGTGTGTTATTTCACTCGTCATTGCAAAAATAGGTCATTAATGAAGAAGTGGTTTCCTCATACGTTGGAATGCTGAGCTTCTGTCACTCCCTCTCTACATTACAAACTCTCTCAGCGTGGAAACTTGGATTGGGCCTTTGCAGCCAGCATTAAGTGTTGGATTTCAAGAGATCTGGCATTTGGCAGCAGCCCCTTTTTTTCCACGTGAGACGACATCCTTCATTCGAGCATTTTCCACTTCAGCAGGCAATAAGCGTTGACATTATGTGGCTAGAGAAGGTGTATTATAGTTTTTGAAGTTAAAGCAGGGAGAAGAGGGAAGCCCTGAGGTTAAATGGGCAGTCCAGGGTTGTTTACATGTTGGCTCTGGATTTAAAGGCTCGGACTGGTGTTAGGAAAGGACTTTTGGGAATGTCTGTGGGCTGTAGAGCACACTTAATGAAATAAAACCACACTCAGCTATAGAAAAACTGTATAGACAAGCTCGGAGAATCCAAAATAAACTCAGCTCAGGTACTCTTCAGCTGAAACTTCTTCATAGCAGTGGTATTTCAGTATCACTGATATACTAATATAGCTGTTGTGAATATTTAAAAAGATTTTGAAAATTTTGTTTTAATATTTTTTGGTTTTCACTTTAATTTTAGGTAAGGTTTTAGTGTTTTATTTGTGTGGTTGTTATGTCATTAATGTTCTTCTTTTATATAGGTCTATATAGGTTTTATTGTTACAAAAATTTAATATAATATTATAAAACTTAATATAAAACTATATAGACATGCTTATTTTGTTTCTTTAACTTTAAACAAAAATGGGAAATGTTGTGTATATATATATATATATATATATATATAATTAAAAAAAAGAAATTAATGTACAATTTCAATTATTGTTTATTATTTAAAAGTAATTAACTTTTTAAGGTTTTTAATTTTTTTTTAAGGTAACATTTTCATTTTAATGTTTTAGTAAATTTGTTGTGTTTTGGTCATGTTCATTAGTTTTTTGTTTTTTGTTTTTTTTTTTCAAATCAAGCTTTAGTTTTTCTAAAACCAAGAACTAAAACCTAATTAAAACAACATAATTAACATTTAATATTTAATTGTAGTTATTTTTAAGAAATGTTTTAAATAAATAGAAATGTCTACATAGTTTTTTTTTTATTAAGTTTAAGTTTGAAAAACAAAAACTAACTTTAAACAAAAAAGGGAAATGTTGCATTGGCAACTATCTGATATTATATATTACATATTACATTACATATTATATATATATATACACACACACACACACACGCATGTTGTGTTTACATGTTTTATGGGGACATTCCATAGGCGTAATGGTTTTTATACTGTACAAACCGTATTTTCTATCGCCCTACACCTACCCTACACCTAAACATAGCCCTCACAGGAGACTGTGCACACTTTTACTTTCTCAAAAAAACTAATTCTGCATGATTTATAAGCTTGTTTACTCATGGGGACCTCACAAATGTCCCCACAAGGTCAAAATTTACTGGTATTACTATCCTTGTGGGGACATTTGGTCCCTATAACGTGATAAATACCAGGTGCACACACACGCACACACGTGCACACACACGCGCACACACACACACACACACACACACATATATATATATGTATATATATATATATATGAAGAGTTCAGATGCAAAAGCCTGTAAACCCATCTAATGTATTTCTTTAAAAAGAGCATTTCTTTCTGGCTATTTGGAATTTAGCGAGTTTGAAGTAAAAGTGTTTTAAGGACGTATAATGTGTCAGGAGCATTCACTCAGTATCATTATCTCATTTCTGACCGAGATGGCTTTTAGCTGGTTTTGCAACTGAACTCTTATATACATATACATATATATATATATATATACATTTAAATTATTGTTTATTATTTTAAAGTAATTAACTTTTTAAGGTTTTTAAGGTAACATTTTCATTTGAATGTTTTAGTAAATTTGTGGTGTTTTTGTCATTTTCATTAGTTTTTTATTTCTTTTTTTAAAATCAAGCTTTAGTTTTTTCTAAAACCAAGAACTAAAACCTAATTAAAACAACATATTTAACATTCAACTGTAGTTATTTTAGTACTTTAACAAACAAAAGTATTTTTAAAAAATTGTTTAAATAAATATAAACATCTACATAGTTTTTATTGAGCTTAAATTTGAAAAACAAAAACTAACCGTAATTATTTTAGTCATTTAAAATGAAAATGAGAAATGCTGCTTTGGCAAATAGCTGAAATAAGTTTTTTTTTTTTGGACATGTTTATGTTTTTAGTGATGTTTTATGGTGTTATTATAATAACCCTGCTTCATAATAAAATAATGATTTATTCTAAGTGAATTCCATGAATAGCCTGAAATAAAAATGTGCTGGACCAGACTAAAGAATTGCTGTAATATGCCACTCAAAGTTTCAACTCCCTAGAGCTTCACTTATCAGCTACAGCTTTATATTCAAGAGCTTAAAGACCATAAATCTAGAGATAAGCAACATTAGATGTCTCTCTCTCTCTCTCTCTCTCTCTCTCTGTTTGTGCGTGTGCGAGTGAGAAAGAGGTCAGTCTCCTCACACTTCCCATGCGCTGCCACAGAGGGCCGTTCCAGCGTGTTATGAGGTCATGGAGACACAGGGGTTCCCATTAGCAAAACACCACATCCATCTCCTGAGTAATTACTGCACCATCACCTCTCAGCCAAGCTAAACAATAGCAGGAATATGCTACAATGGTCTATCCATGGCTGTCTCAATGCAAACCAGCCCGAATCTACAGGGAGATAAAACTTATCGCAGCACAAAAGTTTTAAACCAGGAAACAGGACGAATTATTAAAACAAGATATTCTCTACTCAAGCCTGCTGATTTGAAGCTATTGCTGCTTCTTGCAAAGAAAAGGTTGACATGTTGACACAGACACCTGTATAAACTGTGTAAACAGTGGTTCTGAACCTTTTTGACTCCAAGTCCACAATAACATTCAAAAGTCCCATGACTTTCCCAGTTGTTTGTGATTTGCAGAACAAAGATTAAGGATAAGGATTTCTATATAGATTTTTCCAATTCCTAACTAATAAAATATTTAGTAACACTTTACAATAAGCTTCAATAAGCTTTTTTAAACATTAGCTATATTAGTCATTATGAACTAACAATGATATATACACTAAAGAATTGTGTAGGATTTACTTTGAAATGATTTTGACTTGAAATACTGCTAGAAATTTAACAAACAATTTAAAAAACGGCAAACAGACTGAATTAAACATTAAATCTTGAAGAAGACTGAAGTAGTATTTTCTTGTAAAATCTACTCCAAAAATCTCTATTTTATTTAAATATTTAAAAAATTATTTTTATATTGCATTTCTAAAGCATTTAGTGTTAACATTAGTTTCAACATTAGTTAATAAATTATTAAAATTAAAAGTTCAGTATACTGTATTATTAACATTAACACAGATTATCAAATATTTAAATGTGCCGCTCATTGTTAGTAATACATTATTTAAAGTGTAACCAAACATTTTAGAGCTTGCCATAACTTGAAAACTGGTGCATCTCAATAAATTAGAATAGTGTTGAAAAGTTCATTTATTTCAGTAATTCAACTCAAATGGTTAAACTCATGTATTAAATAAATTCAATGCACACAGACTGAAGTAGTTAGTAGTTAGTAGTGATGATTTTGGCTCACATTTAACAAAAACCCACCAATTTACTATTTCAACAAATTAGAGTATGGTGACATGCCAATCAGCTAATCAACGCAAAACACCTGCAAAGGTTTCCTGAGCTTTCAAAATGGTCTCTCAGGTTGGTTCACTAGGCTACACAATCATGGGGAAGACTGCTGATCTGACAGTTGTCCAGAAGACAATCATTGACACCCTTCACAAGAAGGGAAAGCCACAAACATTCATTGCCAAAGAAGCTGGCTGTTCACAGAGTGCTGTATCCAAGCATGTTAACAGAAAGTTGAGTGGAAGGAAAAAGTGTGGAAGAAAAAGATGCACAACCAACCGAGAGAACCGCAGCCTTAAGAGGCTTGTCAAGCAAAATCAATTCAAGAATTTGGGTGAAATTCACAAGGAATGGACTGAGGCTGGGGTCAAGGCATCAAGAGCCACCACACGCAAACATGTCAAGGAATTTGGCTACAGTTGTTGTATTCCTCTTGTTAAGCCACTCCTAAACCACAGATAACGTCAGAGGCGTCTTACATGGGCTAAGGAGAAGAAGAAATGGACTGTTGCCCAGTGGCCCAAAGTCCTCTTTTCAGATGACAGCAAGTTTTGTATTTCATTTGGAAACCAAGGTCCTAGAGTCTGAAGGAAGGGTGGAGAAGCTCATAGCCCAAGTTGCTTGAAGTCCAGTGTTAAGTTTCCATAGTCTGTGATGATTTGGGGTGCAATGTCATCTACTGGTGTTGGTCCACTGTGGTTTTTGAAAACCAAAGTCACTGCACCCGTTTACCAAGAAATTTTAGAGCACTTCATGCTTCCTTCTGCTGACCAGCTTTTTAAAGATGATTTCATTTTCCAGCAGGATTTGGCACCTGCCCACACTGCCAAAAGCACCAAAACTTGGTTAAATGACCATGGTGTTGGTGTGCTTGACTGGCCAGCAAACTCACCAGACCTGAACCCCACAGAGAATCTATGGAGTATTGTCAAGAGGAAAATGAGAAACAAGAGACCAAAAAATGCAGATGAGCTGAAGGCCACTGTCAAAGAAACCTGGGCTTCCGTACCCCCTCAGCAGTGCCACAGACTGATCACCTCCATGCCACGCCAAATTGAGGCAGTAATTAAAGCAAAAGGAGCCCCTACCAAGTACTGAGTACATATACAGTAAATTTACTTTCCAGAAGGCCAACAATGTACAAAAAAAAATTTTTTTTTATTGATCTTATGAAGTATTCTAATTTGTTGAGATAGTGAATTGGTGAGTTTTTGTTAAATGTGAGCCAAAATCATCACAATTAAAAGAACCAAAGACTTAAACTACTTCAGTGTGCTTTGAATTTATTTAATACACGAGTTTCACAATTTGAGTTGAATTACTGAAATAAATGAACTATTCAAAGACATTCTAATTTATTGAGATACACCTGTATATTCATTATAAAAATTCCTATGGAGATTTTTTTACTTTTCCAGATCTAAAAATTATGCTTTAAACTTAGGCTACCTCATATATCCAGATTTTTCAAGATCTGAGAACCATGGTTCTTCAAAAAAAACAAACTGTTGTTAAAGCAGAATTAAAATACTAAATATCTTGATTTTTAGTTGTTATGTCTCTTTAAAATAATGTTAGCTCATCTCGAAGACTGTGTGTTGAGGCCCCACAGTAGGCCCCGGACCATTGGTTGAGAGCCACTGCCTTAAAATGTACAATAGTAATACTAATATTACTAAATTGTTTAAAAGGGTCATCGGATGCCCATTTTCCACAAGTTGATATGATTCTTAGGGTCTTAATGACGAGTCTATAACATACTTTGGTTAAAATTTCTCAGTGGTAGTGTAAAACAACTTGTACCTTCCTTTTTAGAGCGAACCGTTCTGTTGCATTTGCCTTTAAATGCTAATGAGCTCTGCAATGACGGTTGGACTGATTACAGGTCACTCAGCTCATTTAGGGGGGGTCTAAGGTAAGACGGTTGTGTCAATCAACTATCGAGGGAGCAGCCTTGGTCAGTGTGACGCACACGGACAAGAAGCTGAGAATGGCCTGATTTGGGAATATTTCTTATAAAGATTACAAAAATACCACTGGGTGGATTTTTATCATTATAGGGTGGTTGTGTACACACACTGCTAACACACATTTATATTCAAACAACTTGCTTTCCCAAATCTATCACTTACTCTATGTATGAATATAGATTTCATTACTAACAGTTTTGTTAAGTTTCAAAAAGCTGAAAGATGTTTGTTCAATCACCCTGAGGAAAACTGTATTACTCAGTGGTTGTGCTATCAAAAATGATTTATGGTTCAACAAAAAATAAATAGAATATAAATATAAAATTAGAAAATTGTTGAGACTCTGTTAGACTAAAGAGCTAGATAATATTATGTGAAATATACAAGGTAATTTGATATCATCATGAAATCTCATTTCATTTGCTATTTTAAGAGACAAAGCCAAAGACTTTGTTGGCTCTTCATTTTATCTCATTGCTGTTCAGGAGAAACCCTTTTGGAGGGATCCCAACTTTTGACATCAGTGTTTTGCCTAAAACATTAGATTTTTCAAAATCAGCCCAGCTGGCTTGGACTGACCTGCGGTGTAAATGAGGGTGAACTGGCCACGTTGAGTGTGGAAGGTTTTGGTGCTGGAGAGTTTTGTTGCTTCAGTAGAGGACGAAGACGCCAGTCTGCTTCGCTCCGATTCAATGTATTTCAGTATAACATTTGTGATCTTCTCTCCACCGGTTCCACTGGACAACGCTTTCTTCAACAGGACCAGCTGGGTCTCTTTTAAACTGAAATACAAGGCAAAATGAAAACCTGTGGATGCTGTGAAAGCTTCTAAGCACATAATAAATATACAGTAGAAAGCCATTTAAAAATTCAAAAAGAAATCCACAATAAAAACTTCAGAAGAAATAAAGGCAGCACTAATAACAATTGTCAGTTTCAGTTCAAACCGGAAAATATTATTTATTTATTTATTTATTTATTTATTCATTTTAGAGTATCTGCAAGGAAAAGACATAGTAAATTATTAGACATAATGTAAACTATTTCCAGTGAACATGTATAAACATCAGAAATTGAGGTCAACCTTGTCAAAAAAGTATACACATTTTTATTTTTTTTTAGGAAAAAAAAAATGATTTGCTAGATAAGACCCTTATTCCTCGTCTGGGATCGTTTAGAGCCCTTTGAAGCTGCATTTGAACTGCATTTTGGACTTTTAAACTCACAGGCATCATTAACTATATAGAGATAATTCCTGAAATGTTTTCCTCAAAAAACATAATTTCTTTACGTCTGAAGAAAGAAAGCCATGAACATTTTGGATGACAATGGGGTGAGTACATTATCTGTAAATTTTTGCTCTGGAAGTGAACTAAAAGCACAAAACGAAATCCACAAATCAATGTGAAATTCCTGCTTTGAATTTAATCTGTCCTTAATAGTTGATTAAAATAATGAAAAGGACTACCACTGCAAGCAGAGAAAAGTTATCAACTTTCTTTTTGAAATGCAATGCAATGGTTTCCTGTACAACTGTATGCTCATGTTGATGCAAATGTGGCAAACCTTTTTCAAATTCACAGCATGGACTTAGAAAATCAAGTGGTTCAGCTTGAGCACCATGAGCTCATTTTCCCAAACAGAGACAATTTACTGTGAAAACAAGCTGATGTGAGCTTGGGTCAACAGCAAACAGCCTATAAAACATGTGTGTGGTCATTCCCATTTTACATGCAACCTTCCCAACTGTGCATGTGTCATACACACACTCATTCTGCATAAACACCCTCGGCGCCACAGGAGTCGATTTGAACAAGGTCCCATTCACAGAACATCATGACATAAGACAACTGGATAAGTTCTAATATAGAGCCCTGGGGGACTCCTGGATTTTCACTAACTTCCATCAAAACGAACCATAATGATAATTAATCTTTCTACTCTATTTTTAAATGTAGACCATGTCTCTGATTCAAGAAATTATATAAATTGTTCCAAGTGCAATATTCCTTTTGGACTGTCAACAAAAGAGGCCAGTAAAATTCCCATTTTTGGGGTGCACTAATATTACATTCCTTATTTTATGCTTTGTAAAAATCCCCTAAACAGCTAACAAGCTTGGACCTCTGTGAAGATTTACTACCTTTTAGAGAACATTTCTAAAATATAGAGCACATACCTTTCATAGTAGACAAATGTAAGCATTCATATCTGACTTGAAATCCATGGAAATAAAAGCAGAGCTTGTTTTAGCGATTACACTCTCTGGGTTTAGTTGCCAGGCTCGGGATTTTCAAAAACAGAGGACTTATCTGACAAATCTAGTTCACACATTGAATGTGATATAAAAACTGTTGAAAGATGGGAAAATTGCATGCTGTCAGCACAGAGTGTGTATGCAGAATTGGCCCATCAGGTGGATCATTGAAACTGACCCATAAATGGAGTCTTTCAATAGTCTATTGTGAGAGAAGTGTTTCCACAGGGCAGGAACTTCCTTCCCAAGCTTTGATTCAACAGAGGACTTGCTCAACAGTCTGAGATCATTGCAGAGTCTGAGTGGGTCTGATCGACCTCAAAGGCAGTAAATCTCTCAAACTAGGACACAAACCCAATCTGAGATTTCAAACCATATCAATTTTGCATATTTGAAACAGTTTTAGCACTCCACAGTATTGATATACAGACACCAGCTACACTTTCTTGCTCTCTCTTCTTTTTGACGGCAGGTTGACATTCATAGCAGGGCAGTTGAGGTCAAAAGTTTACATCTCCCTTTCAGAATCATTAAAAATGTTAATTTTACCAAAATAAGAGGGATCATACAAAGTGCTTGTTATTGTTTATTTAGTACTGACCTGAATAAGACATTTCACATAAAAGATGTTTACATATAGTCCACACGAGAAAATAATAGTTGAATTTATAAAAATGACCCGGTTCAAAAGTTTGCATCCCCTTGATTCTTAATACCGTATTGCTACCTGAATGATCCACAGCTTTTGTTTAGTGATAGTTGTCCATGAGTCCCTTGTTTGTCCTGAACAGTTAAACTGCTTGCCATTCTTCGGAAAAATCCTTTAGGTCCCACAAATTCTTTCATTTTCCAGCTTTTCACACTAAGGACAATTAAGGGACTCTAATACGCAACTATTATAGAAGGTTCAAACGCTCACTGATGCTCCAGAAGGAAATATAATGCATTAAGAGCTGGGGGTGAAAACTTTTGAATTTGAAGATCAGGGTAAATTTAACTTATCTTCTGTAGCCTCTGAAGGGCAGTACTAAATGAAAAATATAAGACATTTAGGCAAAATATGAAAAATGTACACATCTCCATTCTGTTCAAAAGTTTTCACCCCCCAGTAAAAGGCAGTTCAACAGCAGGCAGTTTAACTGTTCAGGACAAACAGGAGTCTCATGAAAAACCATCACTAACCACCCCCCCCCCATCATTCAGGTAAGAACACAGTATTAAGAATCAAAATCTTATTTAGGTCAGTACTAAATAAACAGTAACATGCATTTTTATTATGATCCCTCTTATTATGGTAAAACAATTAACATTTTTAATGATTCTGAAAGGGGAATGTAAACTTTTGACCTCAACTGTATAATATAGTATATAGTATATGTATACAGTCCTGGTGTTGCGTGTTTCATAGTGAATCGCAGTACTGTGTTTATTTGCATGCGAGCAGCTCATGATCTGCTGTTTTCGGCATCTCAGAGTGACTCAGTTCACACTAAACCAGCATGTAAAAACAGTTTTTATTTTATTTTATTTTATTTTTTTTATTTGCAAAAAAAGTTTGATGGATTCACTTTTATTTATTTATTTATTTATATATTCAGATCCCCATTAGCTATGCCCTGAAGCATTGCAAGTCTTCCTGGGGTCCACACAATGCTTAACATTTATACATTATTACATAAAAGAAAAGAAAGAAAGAAAGAAAGAAAGAAAGAAAGAAAGAAAGAAAGAAAAAATTAAATAATTACAGTTTTACTACTATAAAGTAAAATAATTATTATAATTACTTTAAAATATTCATTTTTATTTACATTATAATGGTATCTTATTGTAGTTACCGAGATTCCTTAGTCTCATATAATAATAATAATAATAATAATAATAATAATAATAACAGCCACAGTTGTTATTATTATTATTATTATTATTATAATAACTCGGTAACTACATTAAGATATCATTAGTTAATGCTAGTCAATGTATTAACTAACATAAATAAACAAATAACAAAACATTTATTACAGTATTTATTAATCTTTGTTAATGTTAGTTAATAAAAATACAGTCGCTCATTGTTTGTTCATGTTAGTTCGCAGTCCATTAACTAATGTTAACAAACACAACTTGTGATTTTAATAATGCATTAATAAAATAAAATTGTTCATAATACTTAGATTATGGTCAAAAGTAAATTAACTTGCAATATATATATTTTTGCTTAGTTTTATGGCTGTAGTTAGCTCTAGTATAACTGTATGGGATCAAAACTACTGTCTTAAAATCTGACATTTTGTAGAATTTGACAGGCAATATTATTATTATGTTATTGTTATTTTGGCTAATTTAACGTCAAACTTGCATTTAGAAGGTTAACTAATATTACTAAACTGACCTGTCATGTTTTGCATATCTCTACTGACCACTTGGAGTTATAATGAATGACTTCTTAACTATGACTGCAAATACACTTTCTATCTTTACTTCTATCTCGCTTCCAGACAGCGAGTACATACGTTCCATCTTGTATAACAAAGCTCTGATCAGAGACTTCCAAGGGACAAGATACCTAAACTTTATGGTATTCATTGCCCCATCCATCTGAGATCAGATGAGGTGTGGCTCTCCAATCATAACGCTTTTCTTCAGAATCTTTTGTTCTCTCGCATCTTCTTTCATCTGAATACAATATAAAAGAAGCATCTGCCTATGGGGCAGCCAATCACAATAAATATGTCGGTTTAAGGGTGAACAGTACATCTTCTACTCTACATTATCCACCTTGGCAAACCATTAGGTGAGATTAGAGACAGATTTATTTTTCATTTCAGGGTGGAGAGTGAGCCATGAGAAGATAAGGGTTACTTAAGGACTCTCTAGAAGAAGAAGAGGAATCAGAAAAACTTCAAATCAGTGTTAACTTGTAATCAGCATTTGAAAGGAATTTTCTTCAGTGAAGAAGAATCCTTAAAGGTGCTTTGAGTACAAAGTATTCTTGCCACTAATGTATATCAGGTAAAAAAAAAAAAAAAGAAACAAGAAGAAGCATACAATCAATGACACTCTTAAAAGTGCTAGTTTCAGTGATATACAAGTCCTGTACTGCCATATGCTGGCAGTGAGGTACAGTACAGACAGATGGGTTTTGACAATAGTTATGAATTCGAGGTATGAGAGCGCCTCCTGTAGGCATGTCCTAGTAACAAACACACAATTTGTTTCTTTTCTGAAGAGAATGCCAACAGACTGGAATAAAGAAACCAATTCTGAATTAAGATTCTGGAATCTGGCATCAAGCATCTGTTTGCTTGCTTAATATTTTAATTGCCATTTCCTCTGGAAAATGGCCATGGTTTTAAGTATATTTAAAAAGAAATGGTATAACTTGGTATAAATATGGTATAAATATAAAGTTTGGACTAAACTAGAGTGAAGAAATCAATTCTGAACTAAGATTTTCTCATTATATTTCCCACCAACATTAGGCAAATTTAAATATTTAAAAATATCACAATGTAAAGATTTGTTATTTAGGTCTATTATTTGCTCTCTACAATACTGTCTTTCTTTTGTTCTGTTTTATGCATGTATTTAATTATTTATTTGCTTGTTTGCTTGCTTGATATTTTAATTGGCATATTTAATTTATCATGGAAAATTACTATGGATTGGACACTTGTTGGATTAACACTTTTTTTTCTTTTTAACAAAGGAGTACACCTAAAACAACTAGTAATTTTTTGACAAATAAGTTTAAAATTTATGTTTAAAAATTTCACAATGTAAAGATTTGTTATTTAGGTCTATTATTTGCTCTCTACAATACTGTCTTTCTTTTGTTCTGTTTTATGCATGTATTTAATTATTTGCTTGCTTGCTTGATATTTTAATTGGCATATCTAATTTATCATAGAAAATTACTATGGATTGGGCACTTGTTGGATTAACACTTTATTTATTTCCATTTAATAAAGTTGTACACCTAAAACAACTAGTAATTTTGATAAATAAGTTTAAAATGTATATTTAAAAATATCAAAATGTAAAGATTTGTTATTTAGGTCTATTATTTGCTCTCTATAATACTGTCTTTCTTTTGTTCTGTTTTATGCATGTATTTAATTATTTATTTGCTTGCTTGCTTGATATTTTAATTGCCATATAATACTGTCTTTCTTTTGTTCTGTTTTGTTCATGTTTTTAATTATTTATTTGCTTGCTTGCTTGATATTTTAATTGGCATATTTAATTTATCATGGAAAATTACTATGGATTGGACACTTGGATTAACACTTCATTTTTTTTCATTTAATAACGTTGTACACCTAAAACAACTAGTAATTTTGATAAATAAGTTTGAAATTTATATTTAAAATGATCACAATGTAAATATTTGTTATTTAGGTCTATTATTTGCTCTATAATACTGTCTTTCTTTTGTTCTGTTTTATTCATGTATTTAATCATTTATTTGCTTGCTTTCTCGATATTTTCATGGAAAATGACTATGGATTAGACACTTGTTGGATTAACACTTTATTTATTTCCATTTAACAAAGGTGTACACCTAAAACGACTAGTAATTTTGATAAATAAGTTTGAAATTTATATTTAAAATGATCACAATGTACATATTTGTTATTTAGGTCTATTATTTGCTCTCTATAATATTGTCTTTCTTTTGTTTTGTTTTACGCGTGTATTTAATTATTTATTTGCTTGCTTGCTTGATATATATTTTAATTGCCATATTTAATTTATCATGGAAAATTACTATGGATTGGACACCTGTTGGATTAACACTTTGGGTTTTTTTTTCAATTTAACACAGTTGTACACCTAAAACTAAAAGTAATTTTAATAAACGTGTTTAAAATTAAAGACTCCAGATATATATGACTGACTGAGTTGAACACAATCTATATATACTGGTTGTTTAGGAAGATGTAGAGCTGGTGATACATAAACAACATGCTGCATAAAACCTTGTGTCCCATAATACAACTTGCTCAACGTAACTTTCCATTACTAGTGTGACCTGTGAGTATTTATTGACAGTTAATATATTTTTACTTTAAACTGGATTAAAATGGCACGGTAAGCAAATATTCCACGCCTAATACAAGCCACCCGCTTAAGTGCAAAATAGTCAGTCTCAGTTATTAGGAGTTCACTCACCTGGGTGGTTGCCAGCGTAATGAGTATGTCTTTCTTGCATCTGGATTGGCATCACTGGAGGCAGGCGTGGAGATGTTGCCATGGATGGTGGTGGATTCAGGCATTGCCGTAGTGACGGTTGAGGGTACCGTGGGACCAAGATGTGCTTCAAACCCGGTGCTCAAGGTAGGTGTGACGTTAGCGTGTTCACAGCGATGCCCGTGGAAGCCCGGACGACAATGACAGATGTTCGGCCAGCGGCAAACTGCTTTATTATGGCATCGTGGATGACATCTTGCTAATGAGAGAATAACAGAGAAACAATTTTTTCATTCTGTTAACGCTTTTCCACTACTTTGCATAACATCTTAATTTCAAGCTACAATATTTTTCTGATTAAATCCCTAAGAGTGACTTTTCAACACTTTTCTAGTTGAAAACTGGCCATATTTTAAGATGCACTGCACTGGCCCCTTAAAGGCACATGGGTCAAGGGGTTATTTATTAGCTGGTAAATCTAGCTATATACGGATTAGTAAAGTGTGGATTATGATGAGAAAGCTGAGGGACTGGATTAATGCTGTAGTAGGGCTCAGGCTACCGAAGCCCTATGCATTTGAAGGTTTGGCCTACTTGCAGTAGAAGAATGTTATTATGTTCAGACCTCCAGATGGACAGACATTAAGGACATTTTTACTACTGAATGCATAATGCATGAATGTAATATACAGAATTCTTTAAAACATATTATAAACCTCATGTAAGCCTAATAAAATCAACCAATAAAATAAAGATGCAAACATTTTTTTTCAACTACCTAATTGAACAAATAACAGCTGCATGCCGGAACAATGAACACTGTGTACAGTGCAAACAAATGAAGAACAGATTTTGCAACCTGAATCTATAAACATTGAAAATTGAATAATTGAATAATTTTCATATGGAAACAAGCTGAGCAGTTTTCATCAATATTCTTTATCAATAGTCATCAATCGCCTGCTCAAGACTCAGGACTTAATGCAATACATAAAACACTTAATAATGGCAGCAACACTCTTTTTTTAAGACACTACAGAAGGATACATTGACAGGACTTTACAAAAAAATGACTTGGAAGTCTTAAAGGGATAGTTCACCCAAAAATGAAAATCTTTGTTTCCTAAGTAGAACAAAAGTGAAGAATTTTAACTCAAAGCGTTGCGGTCTGTCAGTCATATAATGGCAGTCAATGGGATCCACGGCTTTGAGAGTCAAAAAAACATACACAGACAAACCCAAATTAAACCCTGCGGCGCATGACGACACTTTGAGGTGTTAAGACACGAAACAGTCGGTCTGTGCAAGAAACTGAACAGTATTTATATCATTTTTACCTATGAAACACTGCAATGTCCATCTGTCCTGAGTGAATTCACAACAGCCGATTAAAAATGAAAAGATTACATTTGCTTGGGCAAACGTATCCGGGAGTGTTGACTTTTCACTCCCAACTTTTGAGCCTGATCGCCTATGCCAGGGCACATTGATGCATCACACGCCAGCTGTTGTAAACGTGCTCAGGACAGTTGGACAGTGCGGTGGATCCGAGGTAAAAAATGACACAAATACTGTTCAGTTTCTTGCACAGAACGATTGTTTTGTGTCTTAACACCTCAATGTATCGTCATGTGCCGAAGAGTTTAATTTGTTTCTGCCTGTGTATGTTTTTTTGACTCTCAAAGCTGTGGATCCCATTGACTGCCATTATATGACTGACAGACTGCAACGGTTTGAGTTAAAAATCTTTGTTTGTGTTCTACTGAAGAAACAAATTCACCTACATCTTGGATGCTCTGAGGGTAAGCAGATAAACATCAGACTTTCATTTTTGGGTGAACTATCCCTTTAAAACTACTTGTGAAAGGTTTGCTTTGTGGCTTTATTTGTTCTGTTTATTATATATACAGTGCCCTCCCCTTACATCAACATGAAATTGTCCAGCCATGACTTCCTGTTCAAAAGGATTATAAATATGAGGAACACAAAATCCAAATTCTCTTAATCACCTATCACAAAGAGTAAAACCAAAGAATATAGTTCTAATGTGCAAAACACAACTGTTGAGCTTCACAAAATAGAAAGTGGCTGTAAGAAAAGAGCTAACGCATTGAAAATCCCATTTTCACCATTTGAGCAATCATTAAGAAGTTCCAATCTACTAAAGATGTTACGAATCTGCCTAGAAAAGGACATGTGTCTATATCTTGAGTGGCCAGAGGCTCTCCAAGGACCACAGCTGGAGTAATTTGTTGATTTTTGGGGTCAGAAAGCCTAAATAAATATCAAACAGCCCCTACATCACCACATGTTGTTTGGGAGGGTTTCAAGAAAAATCCTCCTCGCTCATCCAAAAACAAAATCCAGCATATTCAGTTGTCAGACATGACTGGAACTTCAAACGGGACTGGCTTCTATGGCCAGATTTTTGGCTTTTCGGAGGCAAACCTACCGGATGGGTTTGGTGCACACAGGGATAAAAAAATAGCTAAATATACTACACTGTAATAAATAAAAAACACAATTTGTTGAGTCAGCTTAAAATAATTTGTTACCCTCCTGCCTTAAAAGTCAACTAAAATAAGTTTAGTCAACTTGAAATGTTAAGTTTTACTAAGTAACAACTTAGATATTTGTGTTTGCTTAACAGACTTAACTTAACAGATGGGTAAGTAACCCAACAAGTTTATTCAACTCAAATATCTAAGTTGTCACTTAGTATAATTTAACATTTCAAGTTGAATAAACTTTTCTTGAGTTGACTGAACTTAAAATTTTAAGGCAGCCAGGTTACAAACTATTTTAAGCTTATTTTAAGCTCAACAAATTGTTTTTTATAGTGTACTGGATCTTTAAGATTTTTGCCAGAGGTCCTGGACATCTTGTTCAGATACATGGCATCATGGATTCTATCAAATACCAACAGATAAAAAAATATATAAACCTGACTGCCTTTTGTTATAAATATATATTTGGCCATGGTTGGATCTTCCATCAGGGCAATGATCTAAAACAAACATCAAAATCAACACAAAAGCATGTCACTGAGCACAAAATGAAGCTTCTGCCATGGCCACCCCAGTTCCCTAACCTGAACCCTATAGAAAATAGGAGGGGTGAACTGAAAAGAAGAAGCACCAACATAGAGCTGGAAATCTGAAGGATCTGGAGAGATGAAAGAAATGGTCTCTGATCTCTTGTCAGGTGTTCTCCAATCTCATCAGGCATTATAGCAGAAAACACAGAGCTGTTGTCTTGGGAAAAGGAAGATGCAATACTTGGGTGCCTATAATTGTGGTCAACGTGAACTAGAGAAAAAACATGTATTTCATAATGAATTTTCCCCCTGCTTTTCAATGTTTTACTTCAAAGAAGGGTTGGAATTCTGTGATTTTTTGAAAATGAAAGATCAAAAGGATAAACAATGCAGATTTATTTTCACAGCCACCTTTGCTCATATTTACCAAGGGTACCAATATTACTGGAGGGTGCTGCGTGTTAATATTAGATTATATTATTGCTGGGTTCCTCTTTAGAATATTGTTTTGACAGTAGGGGGTTTTCAATTCAAAAAGATTGCGAAACCACATTTTCCCCCCTCTGTTTATTATGTTGTTACAGCTCCCAGCTGTGCTGACACTTCAGTTCATTGCCTCATTTGAAAAATCAGACAAATGAAGAGGATTTCAACTAGATGAACCACTGGCAGCTGTGTATGTGTGTCTTTCTATGAACATAATAGAAATGTATAAAAGCATCTGAATGGCCCTGAAAAGATACTCACGTTTTGTGCATTGTTTGGTCTTGGGGTTGACCAGCCATGAATAACAGCACCTGGTTCCACAAACGTTGGGCCTGGAGAAAGATGGACAGAGATCAAGGGTGAAACTCTGGGCTTGACAATAGTTTTTTAAGAAAAAATAAAAAAATAAAACCCATTATATGCCACAATGCACAAACACTGAGTCTGCTTATCCTTAAAATTCATAATAAACTTCAAAATTCACTTTTATTTCATCTTTCCAGGCTCCATGCCAAATCAATCTGTCTAGCATAATCACAATATAACCACTTCTGAAAGGACATCTTTAAAAGACTTACAATCCGTGGCCCTGGGCCCCTTAAGATGCATTGGACTTAGTGAATAGCCCTGGGTTTAAGCTGACCCTTCACCCCGTGTTGTATTCAGCTTGGACAAATAGCTGCGATGAATAAAAATGAAGGGGGTGCGAGTTTGTTATAGACGTCCCCCTCATTGGGCCTCCGTCCTCCCTGTGCCAATGCACATGAGAAATATTGTTTTTCCCACAGTGGCGCTGGCAGTGGCGTCTGGTGGGTAAACTTTACTGGATTAAGTGTCTTCTTCAGACGCCTGGGCCGCATCTGTTTATCTAGCGGCTTATGGGAGAAAAGGCAATTAGCACACCAACACAAGCCCCGGCGCTGAACGCTTGCGGCTGGCGCGCATAAACCTGACCCTTCTCTAGCATCGGGAGGGATTTGCTAATTAGTTACAGTATGTGCTTTTATTGTATGGCTTCTGAAGGGACACTGTTGGGACTTGTCAGTCCGAGGGACAGCCGATGTCTGTGCAGCGTAAGCCAATTGAGACAGAGCTGGCATGGGCCATCCAAGCTATGTGGAGGTCAGAATGACCTATAACCCTCTGGAGCTAATTCAACACATGCAGATTTGGAGAGTTGACTAAAATCGCTGAATAAAACCACTGGATTAGTATGTGAGCTTTTTGCTGATTTTATGCTGCATCCATTTAACTGCATTTTAAAACACTTGCTTGTGAATAAGATACCAAAATGCATTTGTAAAACAGTTCAAAATGTGCATTAAAAAAGAAAAACATGCACAATATGCATGTTACATGCATACGTTACATGCATATTAGAGATTTTTGAGCCAACATTTTAAATCAACCCCATGCCAAAAGTTTCTTTATAGTAGAAAAAAAGGTTCTTTAGATTATTAAAATGTTCTTTACACTAAGAAAACAATGGTTCTTTTAAGGTTCTTTTTACTGAGAGGTTCTTTGGGGAACCCAAAATGGGTCTTCTATGGCATGACTTAGCAGGAAAAACTGGACTTAAAGGAAAAACTGAAGTGTTTAAGCTTCAAAAATAAAGCAAAAGTACCATAATAGGTAGCAGCCCTGATTTGAGTGTTATATTTCAAGCCCTTTTATCTGATTTTTTCGATTAAAACTTTAGTTTAGCATTTTCATAAGAAGTTTAACTCAGTTGATTCAGTTCACGAATCAGTTTGGAATGATTTGTTTGTCAATCGACTAATTTGGTTCACAAGTTTAGCCTACTTCATTGACTTAATAAGTCAGTATTAGCAATTAACAGTTCACAAATATGAGTTAGCATGTCTGCTTGCATGAAACTTTTATTTTGCATTTATGTATTTTTGAAACTTAAATCTTCTAATCTATCTTTTTTTTGCATTCTACACACACACACACACACACACACATATATATATATATATATATTATAAAAAAAACTGGTTCGTGACAACATGACAAGGCTAAATGAAGACATTATTTAAATTTTTGGGTGGACTATCACTTTAAGCTGAAGCTGTGCTGAGATGTCTCAAAACACTGAGACCCTTACCACCCATCTATCTGTCTGATCTCTAAATAAAGGCCTTGACCCTTCACTAGGGCCTCTGTTAGACCCAAACAGGGACATTTCTGCACTGACAGAATGGAAAGTTGCCATCAACTTTTTATACCCAGTTTGGGTTTTAATGTGAGTTGACACCTAAACGACACATTCCGAATGAGACGTGAGTGATGTTTACAGAGCTGAGAGGCTCCCATTAGCAAGACTCGATACGTGATCAAAGATGTCTGTGTTTATTCTGCTCACAAGGCTACGGCGGACACAATTGTTTTTCAAGATTTGAGCATGTTAAAGGGACAGTTCACCAAAAAAAGCAAGTTCTGTCATTATTTAGTCGCCTATGTTGTTCCCTAGCTGCTATTATGCATACAGTGAAAGTGTAAACAGTTGCATTCAACATTAACTTTCATTGTATATAAATGAGCAGCTTGAACGTTCTACAAAATATCTCCTTTTGGGTTCCACAGAACTAAAGTCTTATGTGTTTGTAAATACGTGAGAATTACCATATCTGGGTAAACAGTCCCTTAAATCTGATTTGTCATAACAAAATGTAAAATCCACTAATATTTAAGGAGAGTTATGTGGGTATTTGGAAGTTATCTGAAGAATAAAACATCTGTTCTTTACCAGCTGCTTTTGTACCCACATGTATGTCATTCTCTAGGCCTACAGCTCTTTTGTTTTCTCCATGTGAACAGAATGCAAAAAACAAAGCGGTGAACGAATCTTTACATCTTCCAAACCTCTGCACCTCCAACACGTTAGTGGGAGCAGAGGCCGTAAAATAAAGATTGTAAATGAACCTTTTATATTTTGAAAATGCTATTTACGTTTGTGCAATACAAAAAAGGGGGGTTTATGGTTTTCTTCTTGGCCCCGGCTCTTTTTTCCAACACCTCGTAACAGAGAGCCATGGAGAAGCTTCAATAAAACCTCAACCGCCGTCCACGAGGTCAAACATGTGGGTTAACTGCTGGATTATCACAAAGCTCCCACTTTGCTTGGCACCTCCGCCAAGGAGGAAATAATCACGTTCTTGTCTCCCTTTGAGACTTCAGAGGTGTGAAAGACTCCGTTGATGCGCTCTGAAATGAAGCCGTTTTCTGCGCTTGGCCTTCTGAGCTTTGAACTGTTGAACCTGCGTTCGGCCTGTCAGCATTACTAAATTCCACAACAACACTCTCCTTCTCCTTCTAAGCTACCATATTCCCCCTACCACCAAACCCCAATGCGCCAGGATGGACATGTTTCCACAGTCAATGTCCTCGGTTGACCCAAGAGCACAATGAAGTCCAGAGGAGGTGGGATTGTTACAGAAGAGCAGCGGTGCATCCTTGATGAACTCTTACAAAGCTTCAGTGGCATTCTGGCTTCCTCGAAATGAATATGAAAAGAAGGGTAAGTCATTTCCTGCTCTGTTATGGCTTACAAAGACCAGTCACTAAGTCTCAAACTTTTCAGGATAATCAGGAATTCCTGTCATTGCTTGAAGGATCAAAACTTCCGCTGTAAGTCTTGAGAAACATCTGACTGAATGTTGGGCTCTTTGGTGTTGCGAACAAAGACGGGCCAATGTTTTCATATCATTTTGGTTCTATAAAGAGCTTTGATTGAAGTAAAGGGCTCCGTTATGTCTCCGGGGCCTATAAACTTCTTGTAAATGTGGAACTTAGAGACAAGAATGCAACAGTTTTGAATGCCAGGTCAAGATGAGGATGAGATGTGTAGTAAACATGATGTTTTACCTCTTTTACAAGCAATTGTATAAATAAAACAGAAAGACAGAAACAAAATATTGCTAATAAAATTCCAAATCTATTAAAACGCCATTCTCTTTTTATCAGAATCTTTTTTTATTGATCCCATTAAGGGTTCTTTTAAAAACTTAGTAAGTGTTTACATACTGCATATTCAATCATTTGCGATGACGTGATAAAACACTTACCCTTTTAAATCTATCTGTATTCGTGTTGAGTTGGTCTGATTTCTGTGTCTCTGTGCTTTGCTCCTGATTTGTGGAGGATGGATGAGATCATGAGACATCTGATGAGATATCTGATGACTGACTAATGAGGAGTTTGCGATCGCCAGGGAAAGAAAGGTTATGAATAGACTTCCAGACATGCAAAATGACAACCTCCATAGTTCTGACATCGTTATTCCCACCAGGTGAATTCCAAAAGTCGTTTCGCTCTGAAAATAAGTCAATGAGTTTCGCAGAGCGATCCGTCAGCGTTGATGACCTCAATCATTCTCTCCATCCAGACGCGCTGCTGTGAGTCCGGACGAACCCAGGCTGACATGAATGAAGGAGATGCGTGAAAAACTTTCAACCAATCAGAACGTTTCGTAGCTTGTAACCAAGTGACAGCCAATCAGAGCTCAGACTCCCAGAGCAGCGCTTGTGAACTGTGATAGAAAGATAAACATTTACATGTTCAGATATTCTAAACCTTTCTAGTTCCTTGTGGCATTTTAAGTAAGAGATACTACAGAAGAATACGCTAGTTTTTCGACTTTACCGTAGTAAAACAAGGTGATGTTACCCATTTAAACTTTTAAAACATGAAACGATTCTGTAGGCCTTATGACAAATCCCTCTTATTTATAAATATTATAACAAAACTAGTAAAGTGGTAAAGGCTACAGAAGTAGTTGTATTCTGCGCTATGTTTTTTAAAGTTTATATTTTTCAAAGTTTATATTTTTTAAAATTAATAATTTGTGTGTGTGTGTGTGTGTGTGTGTGTGTGTATACACTACCATTCAAAAGTTTGGGGTCAGTAAGACTTCTAATAGTCTTTAAAGAAGTCTCTTATGCTCATCAAGGCTGCATTTATTTGATTACAAATATAGAAAAAAAACAGTAATATTGCAAAATGTTTTTACAATATAAAATGTTTTTTTATTTTAACATACTTTAAAATAGAATTTATTCCTGTGATGAAAAGCTGAATTTTTATCAGCTGTTACTCCAGTCTTCTTAAGTGTCACATGATCCTTCAGAAATCATTCTAATATGCGGATTTATTATTAGAATGATCAGTGTTGGATAATATCAACAGTTGTGCTGACAAATATTTTTTGGAACCTGTGATTTTTTTTTGAATAACAAGTTTAAAAAGTACAGTGTTTATTCAAAATATAAATATTTTATAACAATGTAAATTATTTATTATTAACTTTTAATAAACTTTTAATTATTAACTTAATACATTCTTGGTGAATAAAAGTATTAATTTCTTAAAAAAAAAAAAAAAAAAAACAATAAAAATGTACTGACCCCAAACTTTTGAACGGTAGTGTATATATATATATATACTAGAGAGAGAGAGAGAGAGAGAGAGAGAGAGAGAGAGAGAGAGAGAGAGATTATCAACCTAAATTTACAAAACAAAAGATTTTTTACATTTTTTTTTGATAATATTAGAATATCAGTTTGAGTCATTTTGTTGAACATGTTTTGAAGTGAGACAAATTAACAAAAATGATAAAACATCACAGAATCCAACAAATACACTGCTAATACTTACTGATGTTTGTGATGTTGTTGTTTTCCCTCCAAAATGATGTCACTTCCTGGAGGATGATGTCATTAAGGCCTTTATTAAAAGGGGTATTATGAAAATTTTACAGGAAAGTGAAAAGTATGAACTATTTCAATTAAAGAAGATAAAAAAGGAAACAGATGGAATATTTCTTGATTTAATTCTTGAATCTTGTGCATTTAGAAAATAGCGTGTAGAAATGGTAACGTTAACAGTTAACATTCATTAACATTGGTATATTCATTAACTAGGAAACTAATATAAGCTTGTACTTTTTTACATTTTCTTTGTCAGCCACAGTTATCCTTCAATAAAAGATAAATAAAACACAAAACATTGCCGTGGTAGATAATGTATGTATATTCCCAGACTGCTCACCAGAGCAAACACAATGTCTTGTCCTTTCCATTACTGGCCAGTGAGGCCGTCCAGATGTCTGAAGGTTTTTGGTTGGGTGTCCAGTCAAAGTAATGAACTTCTCTTCACACAGGGGTGTAAACGTACACTAACACCACCACTAGAAGATTGAGGAAGATAGCAGTGACCCCGATCAGGCAGAATATTCTCTCTGTAGAGCCTTTGCTGTCGTCTCCCTCTAGGGCCACTGGCTCATCCTGAACAGCGGCTGCTGGAGTCGATACGTCTGTGGACTGTTCCTGTGAGAGACGACATATTGCTTAATTCACATCAGGCCGATAATGTCTGAGGTACTAACACACTGAAATGCACACCTTTCTGTAGCTTAAACAGTAAATTGTGGTGATAGCAGCACCAGGGCCATGAGTTTGATTCCCAGGGAATGCATGTAATATATAGTTACATTAATATTTAAAAAATAATTTTTATGCTTGCAGGACTGTTGTAATACCATTTTTTTTTTTTTTAATGAAATGTTTCAGACACACGTTCCTACGGAGCCCCTTAAGGGACATGGTGGTGAAAAAAATCAGAGTGAGTGAAAAAAAATTCAGGGTGGGAGGAAAAATATTTTTCAGATTTTTTTGCGTTCTCTCGCAAAACATTTGCGTTCCCTCGCAAAACTTTGCGTTCCCTCGCAAAATTTTGCGTTCTCTCGCAAAGTTTTTTGCGTTCCCTCGCAAAACTTTTGCGTTCTCTCGCAAAGTTTTTTGCGTTCCCTCGCAAAACTTTTGCGTTCTCTCGCAAAACTTTGCGTTCCCTCGCAAAACTTTTTGCGTTCCCTCGCAAAACTTTTGCGTTCTCTCGCAAAACTTTGCGTTCCCTCGCAAAACTTTTTTGCGTTCCCTCGCAAAACTTTTGCGTTCTCTCGCAAAACTTTGCGTTCCCTCGCAAAACTTTTTTGCGTTCCCTCGCAAAACCAGTTGAGTTCGGACAAACACTATCTGTTTACTTTACAGCTTGTAGTGGTTCCTACATTGCACGTTCGCAATGTAGACTCTGAGCGACTCATAGAGCGACTCATAGAGTTTGATTCTGAACTTGGACTCAAGTAGGCTATTATATAAATACATCAAGGCACGATTTTGGTACATTCTAAAATGTAAAACACTGTAGGACCAAGTTCAGTACACACCTTATATACCAGAATAGCTCAGTATATAAACGTAACCCGCTAAATTGCACGTTAAGCGTATCCCCCAGAAAGAAAAATTAACGGGATAATAGAGTATAAAAGGCCGAACTCGGTATAGAGTTTGTTATACATTTTAAATGTAAGAAAGCAGGTAAGCCCCGAATATGAACAGAAAGCTCTCCAATGTACCTTAGCTTAATATAAGAAGACAATGATATAAAAAGCCAACATTTTATGTTTTATTAAAAATAGGCAATTAATGAAGTAATCCATTAAACTAGTGGTTCTCAAACGTTCCAGTAGGTGGCGGCATGTCACTGTCTTAATGAGCAAGGCGTCCCGTCATTCATTCATTCATTCATTCATTCAATAACTAAGCAAATGGTTGTAGTTATGAATGGGTGATTAATCACGGACTCTCCGAATGGTTCAAAGCTGCAGATTAATTCAGAAACGAAACACCGCTGTTGCTTGGAGAGACGCCAGTTCTGTTGCGGATTTCGTTGGAACTATTATTATTTCGTTAAATATAACAAACATGTGTTTAAAATGTAGGCTACATTTAAAATGTCACTTAATATTACCCTTTTTGTTGAACTGCTATATAAAATAAATGTTGCATTTGCAGTCGTTTGGATATTGCATTCTCCTATTTTAAACATGAAAAACAATAACTCGCACAGGGTATTTTTCTGTATGGAAGACAGTTTTTATATTATATATATATATATATATATATATATATATATATATATATATATATATATATATATTTTTTTTTTTTTTTTTTTTTTTTTTACAGTTTTTATATTTCAGCTGTTTGATCGCGCTGGCGCCTCGCAGCCTGTTCATTATTGAAATAATACACAGAATCACCCAAACAGATACAAACTTACACTAGTCAGTTCAAATAGTCTGTATTAGTCTGTGTCGTACAGCGTGAGCACCGGTCCAATCCACTGCAGCACATTTTTGTTCACTATGATTTTTTCATGTCGATATTGGAACGTACAAAGCCCGGTTAATTTAATGGTTTAGCTGCAAATACATTGTGAATATGGAAACATTTGGATTTGTGCTGAAGGAGAGCCATACGTGAGCCCATACTTTCAGTTTCGCTTTAAATTATTTCTTTTAGTTTATTTATAGCTATAAGCTTATACCTATTATTATATACTGCATTATATTATATGTATTCATTAAAAATGAATAAGTTATAGTTTTTTGGTTTTAGTTTTTGGTCTGTTCTGAATACGGTTAAATTTAAAGGATTTGCTGTGAAGTGCAGGGAACTAATGGCCTAGGCTATGTGTGTTTATAATGTTGGTATTATAACACGCTGTAGGCCTGCTGGTAGTATTATTTCTGAATAAAATGGGACTAACAGGCTACGTGACTTGTTTGTTTTATTTTTCCTTTCAAAAACTTATAATTTTTTTTTAAACAAGCAGCAAACAAATTAACCATGGTTACTATACTTAAACCACTGTAACTACAAATACCGTCTTAATTCGTCCATTAGCTTCCATTAAGCGTTTTCTGTATCCTAAAGGTTTTCTGTGGGAAGAAAAGCAAGTTGCATTTATGACTGCTTTATTGAGAGTAATGCTATTAATATTAAAATTTTTATTAGTATGAATAGCATTTATTAATACCGAATTGGGCCTCCGCTGTCACTGTTTTAGTACATTAATCCACATTAAGCGTTTTAGGATTTTCCCAAATCGTGCCTTAAACTATAAGCAATTAAATGACTGTATTTCTATAATAGGCCACTTGAGTTCAAGTTCAGTATAAAACTTATATGAACCGCTCCGTTGTGAACATACTGAGCTGAGTAAACAGGAAGTGTTTGTCCGAACCCAACCGGTTTTGCGAGAGAACGCAAAAGTTTTGCGAGGGAACGCAAAAAACTTTGCGAGAGAACGCAAAAGTTTTGCGAGAGAACGCAAAAAACTTTGCGAGAGAACGCAAAAGTTTTGCGAGAGAACGCAAAAAAACTTTGCGAGAACGCAAAAAAAAACTTTGCGAGAGAACGCAAAGTTTTGCGAGGGAACGCAAAAAAATCTGAAAAATATTTTTCCTCCCACCCTGAATTTTTTTTTCACTCACTCTGATTTTTTTCACCACCATGTCCCTTAAGGGGTTCCGTACGTTCCAGCTCTTTGACAAATTTCAGATACCTTTTAAATTTGTACTGAATGTGTGCTGTTGTGCATCAAATTCACTAGATGGCACTAACAATCAAAGTAAATGTTTCTCTGAACAAAACAGGGCTGCATTTGCCAAAAGCATGGTAAGCCTAAGTAGAGTGATCCATTGCCACCAATGGTCTCTATAAAGATCTGACAATGCTTTTGAGAAAAGCAGCCAAGGCCTGTAACTGATCAGCTTGCACAATCTGTGTGTCAAATCATTGCTAAGTCGGTGCACAGACTAATGCAGGGTTAGTTGTAACACGTGGTCTAAAAATTTTCACACATGCTAGCATAATCAAAATGTACTGTATTTATTAGTTGTCATATCAACACTATATAGAGAAAAATTGTGCCAAAAAAAAAAAAAGAAAAATCTTTTGAAGATATCACTGAACATTTATTTATTTATTTAGACCCATAGCAAAAGTAATTTCTAGCTGAAGTAAATTTTTAATTTTAAACTTATTGCCATTATTATGCCATTTATTTTTATTTTTTTATTTATTTTATTTAAAATGAGACAAATCTGCTATTATTTTAAACTCCAATCTGTTATTTAGCAGTTTAGCTTGTTTTTCATGCTTTAACGACATTAATTTAAACCAGTATTTTAAACCACTTTTAAAAAAAAGAAAGAAAGAAATGGTAAAACTCTTTTATTGTAGTCACATTACATAAATCTACAGTAATTATATTTGAATAGATTTAAGCCATATGACAAAATAAATAAATAAATAAATAAAAATAAATAAATCATATGAATAAAATGTTATTAATAATAAAAAATAAACTAGTTATGTTTCCCAGTGAAATTTGGAGGAAAAACAAGTCCACATTAGTCCTTTTCATTTTGTACAATAATGGAAAACAAGCTTACACTGACATACTGTGTGTTCTACATCTGAGTGTTGGTCTGATCTTATTTTACCTTAAGCATGTCCTCCTGACCCATAGTTCTCCTGTTTGTTGTACACCCAGCTTTAACGTCTTCACGTCCGCTCTTCACTGGCCGTAGCACATGTCTGTATGTCTCCTCCATGTCTCCTGTTTCAAAGTCCTTTCACAAAGTAATCATGTTACACTCAGTGTCCCTCTGGATGAATGGAGAGTCCTTCTACAAACATGGACAGATGTCACATTCATCATCTGGTCATCTGTGCTGGTTTTGGACTGGGGTGAAGATCAGGAATGGAAAGACTCCTGCTGACATCACCAATACATTCTGTCTGAGTCTCTGATGGACTACAGCCTTTGACTGCTGAGAGTTTTAACCAGAAACCAAGGGAGACTGAACCAGCCCGTAAGGTTTCAAAGGGCTTTCCTTACTCAATAGGAGAGGAAGATTGATTGGGGGAAAAAAGTGTTTTGTCTTCATTAAAGAAAGAATTTGAAGGAATAGTTTGACAGAGCAATAGTATTCTTTTTCTTTTGAAAAGCATAATTTGCCTTCAAGAACTTCTAACGACAAAGAAGTCCACTAAAAAGAGTACTTGTTATAGAAATAATATACCTTAAAAGAATATACTTGTGCACACTGAATGAAATGTTTTCAGGGTAACACTTTACAATAAGGTGTCATTTGTGAACATTAGTTAATGTATTACCTAACAAGAACGAACAATGACCAACAAATTTATTACACTATTTATTCATCTTTGTTGTTGTTATTCAATAAAAATGTAGTTCATTGTTTGTTCATGTTAGTTCACAGTGCATTAACTAATGTTAACAAACAAAGCTTATGATTTCCATAATGCATGCTGAAATTAACATGAACTAAGATTAACAAATGCTGTAGAAGTGTTGCTCATTCTTAGTTCATGCTAACTAATGTAGTTAACTAATGTTAACTAATAAACCTTATTGTAGGTTGTGTAGTGTTACCGCTTTCAGACACTGATTTGCATGTTATTCACAATTAAATGAAAATGTAGTTAAAATTTATATTAAATGCAATTAGTGCTTTTGACTCACTTAAATCAGACTTCATTCATCATTCTTCAAATGGAATTTCATAAATACTTCTCTTATCTTTGAAATGTGGTTAAATCTACTGCTGAATGTACTGACAAGCTTTTATAATGAACTAAAATATATTTTAATTAATTTTTATTGAAACTTGTATGTCGCATATTTTTAAAATGCATATTTACACATGTAATTATGAAGTTCCAATTTAGTACATTTAAAAAAGAATATCTTTAAATCTAATATCAAATCACACACTACAGTTAAAATTATATTAATGTACTTTACATTAGTATGTTAGTCAACACATCAAAATAAGAGTACTTGTTTAAAACATGACAAAAGATAATTAAAACATAATGATTTAAAATTAACTTTTAATCTTTTAAATGTACATTAAAGCATGAAAAAGCAATAAAGCATGTTTAAAAGTGTGTTTAACCCCTGGTTTCACAGAAAAGGCTTAAGCCTAGTCCCAGACTAAAATGTCAGTCTGAGCTGTTTCAACTGAAAGAAATGTGCACTGAATGAACTTAAAATATATCAGTGTCTTTGTTTCATGTTTTTTCTAAGACACGTTTATAAAAAAAAAACTTAAATGTCCTAATAGCACTATGGCCTAATCCTGTCTAAGCCCTGTCTGTGAACTTAAGTACACTTAAGTGGCCTTTAATTTCATTAATATTATATTATTTGCAAAGTACAGTTAAAAATGTACTTTAAAAATGTACTTTTAAGTACACTACAAGTGCACATTCAGTATAATTAAGCACACTTATTTTCCACAAGGGGTATTTTCTGGGCCAAAGAGAGCATAACAGGACCCCTCTGTATGCCATATGCTCTCTGAGACCTTCTGGGAAGTGCTGTGACTTTTGAAGGTGAATTGAATTCTTGCTTTCAGTGCAGAAAGCATAAGCCCTGTAGACCAGGCTGTGCATTAACAGAAGAGACTTTCCTCTGATAAAGCCTGACACAGAACTAATTGCATAAGGCCTCGGAGAGCCGGCAGAGAGAGAGGGAGGTGTCAAATGGGTCTGAAATGTTATAATGGGCAATTATAGTAGTGTGGCCACTTTGCACTCACCTGGACACATTTCTAATGAGCGCTTGGGATGTAATTAGAGGTCAGAGGTCAGTGTTGTATAACCCAGGGGTCAGTGGAGGAAAGGACGATGACAGATGAAGATGCCACTACTTCTGCACTTTGCAGCTGATTTTTTCTTAGAACTGCACAGAAAAAAAAAAAAATATATATATATATATATATATATTCTGAAATATTTACAGTTAAAAACACCAGCAGCGTGAATGTCTGATTTATGATTGTCAGTCGAAAAACGTTCAACTTTGGGTAAACCACAGCGCTCATCAATGTCACTTTTTACCCAGCCATCCAGTCACAATGGAGGAGGGGTGGAACAAATATCATGTCACATTCTACTTGTGTGTGCTACACAAGCTTTTGTGCTTAAAAAGTATACAAATTTTTATAATTTTTTGAAAAAATGACAGATTTCGCTAGATAAGATAATTTAAACTACATTTTGGACGTTCAAAATCGGGCATGAAGAAATGAAGAAAAATCCTGAAATGCTTTCCTCAAAAACCATAATTTCTTAATGACTGAAGACAGAAAGACATGAACATCTTGGATGACAAGGGGGTGAGCAAATTATTTGTAAACTGTTGTTCTGGAATTGGACTTCTCCACTAGTCTAAGAATACGGTATAAGCGAAAATTCCTAATTGAATACATTTTTTAATATATTATCACGCATAACAAATTAAGTAAAATGGAGTTGTAAAATGTACATTAATTTTAGAAAGTCTTAATTTTGCTTCCATGACAGCAGCACTAGAGCTGCATGAACTCCACTAGTTTGAGTATAAACTGATGAATGAGTCATTGAATTATTTACTCTATTTAAAAAAAAAAAAAAAAAAAAAAAACACTAAATCACTGCTGTGTCTTTTATTGAAGGAGGAAAACAAACAAAATAAATGGCAATACTGTGTCTTAAAATGTTTTTCAATATTATCTTCTTGTTAGTATCACATAGTCATGCCTGTGTCTTTGTCAGAAATTTTACAGAAACTGTATAGGAAGAGTTCAGATAAAAGCCAGCTCGATACTGAGTGAATGCTCCTGACACATAGTATACGTTCATCAAATACTTCTACTTCAAACTTGCTAAATTCCAGCCTCAGCCCAATCAGAAGTACCAGTACTTACATAGAAACCTATACAAAGTAGCCAGAAAGAAATGCTCTTTTTAAAGAAATATGTCAGATGGATTTAGAGGCTTTTGCATCTGAACTCTTCATATATACTGTATACACTAAGTGCATAAAACTAAGTGTATGCACACTATATATAGTGTGTAAATGTGTAAAGATGTGTGTATGTGTGTGTGTGTGTGCGCGCACTTGTATTGCTGTATTTGCGAGGGCTGGTTTGAGTTTTAGGCCATCGGAGTAGGACAGTTTTGTAAAGCGAGGACATTTTGGCCAGTCTTCACTTTCTGAGACCCCTTTAAAGGCCTATTTGAGGGTCAAGACTTTTAGGGATCAGGTTATAATTGGCTAAAGGTTAGGTTTAGGGTAAGGGTTTGGATGAGGCACTTAGTTCAGATGGGTAGGTTTAGGATAAGGGACTAGAGACTGCATTATGTCAATGTATGTTTTTATAAAGATAGCTATACGGAGTTGTGTGTGTGTTCATGAGCTAAGTATGTTATTTGACTACTTTACCACTATGGCTGAGTGCTATCCAGTGGTGTTGCTTCTGTATATGCTGTTGAATTATATAACTGCATGATCTCATTAAGGGGAGTTTCATGAAAAAGTGTTACTCTCCCATGCAAAACTCACAGATCTTGGAATTTAATTCACCCATCCATTTTTCTGAATGTGCTTTTCACATTTAGCTTCAGGGAATTTCTTGCTTCAGTAATGAAGGAAATGGCCATGTAGTTATTTAAAGAAATGAAAGATGCATGTGATTCTATTTGTGTGTGTGTGTGTGCATTGTTTGAGTGCTGATGTGTTAACAATGGTTGTCAAGTCATTAGTTAATAATGTATACAGTACAGAGAGAATATATATGAAGAGTTCAGATGCAAAACCAGCCAGCCTCAGCCCAATTAGAAGTGCCAGTACTTACATAGAAACCTATACAAAGTAGCCAGAAATATATATATATAATATATATATATATATATATATATATATACATACATATACATACATTATATATATATATATATATATATATATATATAGTGGGTACGGAAAGTATTCAGACCCCCTTAAATTTTTCACTCTTTGTTATATTGCAGCCATTTGCTAAAATCATTTAAGTTCATTTTTGTTTCCTCATTAATGTACACACAGCACCCCATATTGACAGAAAAACACAGAATTGTTGACATTTTTGCAGATTTATTAAAAAAGAAAAACTGAAATATCACATGGTCCTAAGTATTCAGACCCTTTGCTGTGACATGCATATATTTAACTCAGGTGCTGTCCATTTCTTCTGATCATTCTTGAGATGGTTCTACACCTTCATTTGAGTCCAGCTGTGTTTGATTATACTAATTGGACTTGATTAGGAAAGCCACGCACCTGTCTATATAAGACCTTACAGCTCACAGTGCATGTCAGAGCAAATGAGAATCATGAGGTCAGAGGAACTGCCTGAAGAGCTCAGAGACAGAATTGTGGCAAGGCACAGATCTGGCCAAGGTTAAAAAAAAAAATTCTGCTGCACTTAAGGTTCCTAAGAGCACAGTGGCCTCCATAATCCTTAAATGGAAGACATTTGGGACGACCAGAACCCTTCCTAGAGCTATCAAACTGAGCTATCGGGGGAGAAGAGCCTTGGTGAGAGAGGTAAAGAAGAACCCAAAGATCACTGTGGCTGAGCTCCAGAGATACAGTCGGGAGATGGGAGAAAGTTGTAGAAAGTCAACCATCACTGCAGCCCTCCACCAGTCGGGGCTTTATGGCAGAGTGGCCCGACGGAAGCCTCTCCTCAGTGCAAGACACATGAAAGCCTGTATGGAGTTTGCTAAAAAACACCTGAAGGACTCCAAGATGGTGAGAAATAAGATTATCTGGTCTGATGAGACCAAGATAGAACTTTTTGGCTTTAATTCTAAGCGGTATGTGTGGAGAAAAACAGGCACTGCTCATCACCTGTCCAATACAGTCCCAACAGTGAAGCATGGTGGTGGCAGCATCATGCTGTGGGGGTGTTTTTCAGCTGCAGGGACAGGACGACTGGTTGCAATCGAGGGAAAGATGAATGCGGCCAAGTACAGGGATATCCTGGACGAAAAGCGTCTCCAGAGTGCTCAGGACCTCAGACTGGGCCGAAGGTTTACCTTCCAACAAGACAATGACCCTAAGCACACAGCTAAAATAACGAAGGAGTGGCTTCACAACAACAACTCCGTGACTGTTCTTGAATGGCCCAGCCAGAGCCCTGACTTAAACCCAATTGAGCATCTCTGGAGAGACCTAAAAATGGCTGTCCACCAACGTTTACCATCCAACCTGACAGAACTGGAGAGGATCTGCAAGGAGGAATGGCAGAGGATCCCCAAATCCAGGTGTGAAAAACTTGTTGCATCTTTCCCAAAAAGACTCCTGGCTGTATTAGATCAAAAGGGTGCTTCTACTAAATACTGAGCAAAGGGTCTGAATACTTAAGACCATGTGATATTTCAGTTTTTCTTTTTTAATAAATCTGCAAAAATGTCAACAATTGTGTTTTTCTGTCAATATGGGGTGCTGTGTGTACATTAATGAGGAAAAAAAAATGAACTTATAGCAAATGGCTGCAATATAACAAAGAGTGAAAAATTTAAGGGGGTCTGAATACTTTATATTATTATATATAATTATATAATAAAATATAAATAAATATATAATTTAGAAAAAATCTAAATACATTCTCATTTTAATGAACCAATATCGATTCTTAAATCACAATCTATCTCTTGGTCTATGCTGTTTTCAGTTGACGAATGGACAGTAGTGTGTCTTCCTTCCAATAAATAGCAGTAGGCTAGGATTTGTGTTAATTTTGATATGAAACAAAGTCCCAGATTTCAAATTCTGTCAATTTCCATAGGAAATTCACGCAATAAATACCGTTTTGGCACTCATGTGGCGTGATAGATCGTTGTAGTTTCTGTGCACTCGCCTGTGCGTAATCAAACACATAGGAAAACATTCGTGATAGTTTCGTTTTTGTGCTGTATCCAGTGCTGTGCTGCCAGACTGGAGCGCACTCGCCACCAACTGGACAGGAGTGGGAATTACAGCTTCAATTTACAATACATCACCCTCAGTGTAATCTGTCATTGGGATAACGCATGTTATTAATTTATGATACATATTAAATTAATCACAATATTCTGATATGCTTTGGTCTTGTAATTTTTTTTTCTATTATATGTTTTATATATAAAATAAACAGGGATCAGTAAGAAAGTACTGAGACGCTCAAAGCCTTATGACGCCATAGAGCGCGTTCGAATAGAACTCGCGGGGTATATAAAGAGCGTGACATTCTGACATTCTTCGTGGGTTAGTTGTGGTGTTCAGTGTGTATTCAGAGCCATGGGACAGCGAGTGACAAAAGTGAGACCGATAACGATTGGAGAGGTGTACGATCAACATCTAAGTACACCCCCAAATCCCAGCACCAACAGGGTGGTTCAACATCCTCATCCCCGCGATGAGACCCCTGTTGGTGCTGGAGGTGGAGGAGAGGAGGACGGAGGAGGAGGAGGAGGAGGAGGTGGAGGAGGAGGAGGAGGAGGAGGAGGAGGAGGAGGGAGGAGGAGGAGGAGGAGGAGGAGGAGGAGGAGGAGGAGGAGGAGGAGGAGGAGGAGGAGGAGGAGGAGGAGAAGGAGGAAAAGGTGAGGAGGAGGAGGAGGAGAATGAGAAGGAAGGAGGCAGGGAGAGCTGAGGAGAGAAGAAAGAGCAAGTGGTGGCAGAGGCTTCGCTCTTTCTTCAGAGCTGCCCGAAAGCATCCAAAGAGCAGCTCAGGTCAGGGGAAGAGGAAAGTGGCATGGGCCGGAAGAAGTAGTGATGGTAAATGACACACATCCATCTTATGAGAACATGTGCTTTTTCACTAGAGCTTTACTTTGACCATGTAAAACTATCAGTACCCTCATGCACAATATCGAAAATACACATCAGTACATAGTTGAAGTCAAAAGTTTACATACGCACATTGCAGAATCTGCAAAATGTCAATTCTTTTACCAAAATAAGAGGGATCATACAAAATGCATGTTTATTTAGTACTGACCTGAATAAGACATTTCACATAAGAGATGTTTACATATAGTCCAAAAAAGAAAGTAGTAGTTGAATTTATAAAAATGGCCCTGTTCAAAAGTTTACATACACTTGATTCTTAACACTGTGTTGTTACCTGAATGATCCACAGATGTGTTTTTGTTTTGTGATAGTTGTTCACAAGTCCCTTGTTTGTCCTGAACAGTTATTGTTTATAAAAACCCTTCAGGTGCCACAGTTTGTAATGCAACTATTAGAAAAGTTCAAATGCTCACTGATGCTCAAGAAGGAAATATAATGCATTAAGATGAAGATCAGGGTAAATTTAAATTAATTTGTCTCCTGGGGAACATGTAAGTATCCTCTGTAGCTTCTTAAGGGCAGTACTAAATGGAAAAAAAAAAAAAAAAAAAAAAACGTGATATTTAGGCAAAATAAGAAAAATGTACACATTCTCATTCCATTCAAAAGTTTTCACCCCCCGGCTCTTAATGCACCGTTTTTTCTTTTTGGAGCATCAGTGAGCATTTGAACCGTCTGTAATAGTTGCATATGAGTCTCTCAGTTGTCCTCAGTGTGAAAAGATGGATCTCAAAATCATACAATCATTGTTGGAAAGGGTTCAAATACACAAAAATGCTGAAAAACCAAAGACTTTGTGGGACCTGAAGGATTTTTTCTGAAGAACATCGGGCAGTTTAACTGTTCAGGAATCTGTTGTTTATGTACTAATATATGTTAAAACAGTAAATATTTAATATAGTCTCTGTTTATTAATTAAAATACAATCATGTATGAAAATTTGATTAAATGCTATCTTCCACATCAAAAGACACTGATCTCACGTGAAATTTTATTGTAACTTTATCTTTAACAGACTACATCTTCAGCCGCTATTCCGTGGGCGATCAGCTGGGAAAAGGCGGATTTGGTGTAGTGCATGAAGGGAGACGGCTGGAGGATGGTCTTAAAGTAAGTGAATATTAATAACACATTACCAAGCTAGCAAATGTTTTCTCCTCTAAATCTAAATTCTCCTATTGTTGTTCATCAGGTGGCTTTGAAATACGTCACAAAGACCAAGAACATGGAATGTATATTCACTGTAAGTGCATTGCACTATAAAAACAATATAAAATGTCTCATAATAATACATACGTGTTGAAATCAAAAGTTTATATACATCTTGCAGAATGTTAATTGTTCTATCAAAATAAGAGAGATCATACAAAATGCATGTTATTTTTTATTTAGTACTGACGTGAATAAGATATTTAACATAAGAGATGTTTACATATAGTCCAAACGAGAAAATAATAGTTGAATTTATAAAAATGAACCTGTTCAAAAGTTTACATACACTTGATTCTTAATACTGTGTTGTTACCTGAATGATCCACAGCTGTGTTTTTTTGTTTAGTGATAGTTGTTCATGAGTCCCTTGTTTGTCCTGAACAGTTAAACTGCCTGCTGTTCTTCAGAAAAATCCTTTAGGTCCCATAAATTCTGTGTTTTTTAGCATTTTTGTGTATTTGAACCCTTTCCAACAATGATTGTATGATTTTGAGATCAGTCTTTTCACACTAAGGACAACTGAGGGACTCAAATGCAACAATTACAGAAGGTTCAAATGCTCACTGATGCTTTAAGAGCCAGCGGGTGAAAACTTTTGAATTTGAAGATATTTAGACAAAATACGAAAAATGTCATGTCAATTTTCACTCTGTTCAAAAGTTTTCACCCCCCCTGGCTGTTAATGCATCGTTTTTCCTTCTGGAGCATCAGTCTCATATCTCATATGAATCCTCAGTAACTATCATAACAACTCAATTCCTCTAGCCCGATCATCCAGCTCCCCTTCCCAAAGAGATCGCCCTTACCATCCTTGCTAATAAAGGTCCCCACGTGCCGCAAATCATCAGGCTGCTGGACTGGACGGACCACCCTGACCACTTTGTCATGGTCCTCGAATGTCCCTCTCCCTGTGAAAACCTGGTAGAGTTCATCAGGCGTCACGGTGGAAGCCTCGACGAAGACACCGCGAGGCAGATCGTGTGGCAGGTGGCTCACGCGGCAAACGTGTGCTGCCTCCGCGGAGTGCTCCACCGTGACGTCAAACTGGACAACCTACTAATAAACAGGGAGACATCCGAAGTCAAGCTGATTGACTTCGGATGCGGGGACATTCTGAGGAGGTCACCGTACAGGTCCTACCATGGTACGTATGATAGAAATTCATTTCTTCCAGTAGATACAGAACAATCATGCTGCATTAATGCAAACTTACACATCTGCTCTCCTACAGGCACAGTAGCGTACTCCCCTCCGGAGTACCACAGGAGGGGGAAGTACTACGGCAGGCCAGCCACTGTCTGGTCACTAGGGATTGTAATGTTCGCACTGTTGTGCGGACATTTCCCTAGTGACTTTGACCTTTTCCTGCTGCAGTACAAGCGCTTTTGCAAACCCGGCATGTCAAAAGGTGAGATCTTTCTTCATCACACAAAATTAGCAATTTAGAATCATCATCAAAACATCTTAGAGCTTAGAATAACACGATCGAAACGTCCTTCCCGTCTTCCTGCACAGAATGCTGTCACCTCCTCAGGGCTCTCCTCCATGAGAAGCCAAGTCGGCGACTTGGCCTGGGGCAAATCACGTCCCACAACTGGTTTAAGGTAGTGAACCTGAGATCATCTAAGAGGAATTAATATCCTTGTGTGAAGAAATCGCCAAGTCAGACCTGTTCTTCTGTTTTGTTTCAGGTCATCTCATAAGACCACTCCAGTTGGCGTCTCTCACGCAGCTTTGCGTCTTGCGGGCTGCAGTGGGAGGCGCATCCATCCCTCCTCTCGCCTTTGCGTCTTGCGGGGCGAGCAAGCCAAGTGTAGCGTCTTGCGCCTTGGCTTGAGGAAGCAATATTTGCGTCTGGCGGTACTGCTTCCGGGAGGGATGTGTACATATTGTATATATATGTACATACTTCTTTTGGTTGCCCCTTTTTGTTTCTCCAATCATGGCTGCTCCATTCCTGAGGGTCCTGTCACAGCTGTCCAAAAGCCAGAGCTCTGTCTTCAGCTCCCCAGTGACGGCGTTCTCCTTTCTCTGCCAACCAAGCAAGCCAAAAACACTAAAGAGGTTCCTGATATGGCTGCTCCACACCTGCCATAGGCACCCAACAGTGTTGTTGCCTCCTCAGAGGTCCCTGTAAAGGCCCAAGCCAGAGCCAGCACCAAAGGCCATCTCAACCCAGAGGTTTCTGTCATGGCCACCTGGTTCGAGATACTGCAGTCATCTGCCAAAGATACAGCTGTGAGGTACAGCTGCCAAACAAAGTCCTGTAATGGGGACTGTGATTTCCAAGTTTGCATGTCCCAGAGCTTCCTGCCTCAGAGATTCCTGCCCTAGAGAATGCAAAAGAATGCATTTCTTAATTTGAACAAATGATTAAAAATGAGTTTCCAAATGTTCTGTTAATTCTTTTTTATTGAAGAAACAGGAATCACACATATTAAAAGTGCACTTCATAGTGTCTACTTTAAAAAAAGGAAATCAGTATTCTTTTTAAATGAAGTACACGTCATGCAGATCCCAGACGTATACAGGTAAGTGCAAACAGGTAAACATTTTCTTAATAAATGCTTTAAAACAACAAGTGCGGCGCTTTACTTAATAAACCACTTTCTTAATAAAACAAATACAACATGTGTGGTGTTGTGATGTTTTTCTTAATTAGCTGTGTGTTTTTATTAAGAATATCTTAGTAAATTGTATATATTGTACATGTACAATTGTATATTTTCAAACACGTGCATTTTACTATTATGTTCCTATGTCATAAACATAAATGTGGGTGGGACTAACTGAAACTGACCAATCATCATTTTGACAAGCGTATGGTATGCACCTATAGGGAGAGGGAAAATTAAGAAACTGCCTTTAATTGACCATGACAACTTATGTTAAATGTATTTAAAGTAAACATATGAAGTTATAGTGGAACTGTATGTTTTATTATTATCGTTTAATAAATAGCATTCATTTGGAAAATTACCAATTTCTCATTAGGTAGGCCACTGCTTTAATCAATAATCCTAAGATTAATAAACCACATCATAAGTCAACGTTAGCTGTGACTTTTTTGCCATAGTAAAAGTTTCATAAACATACATTTACAGCAGCCACAAAAACAATTTAGACAAGAGTCAAGAGCCCAACTAAAGCAAATGCTTTTCTCCATAACGGTGACTTCTAACTTTATTATTTTCAATAAAACCTCAAAATCTAAACCTCTGACAGAATATGACAGAAATAGCCAAGCTAGTTAGTAATGTGTGAAGCTGGCAGTGCTGATGGTGAAGTTGTTTATTCAGATCTTGAGAGATGTAATGTCTTCTTGTTTCTTCAGTTGATTTCATCTAAGGCTGTGGTTGAAGCCACTTGTAGTCCTTGTGTATGGAGTGAATTTTGTGCCAATATTCATCAAACAAGCATTTTGCAAATAAACACAATCTGATTTGCAAAGAAAAAATGTGACTTTCGAACAAACGCAAAATGATTTGCAAATACAAAATTCCATTTGAGAGAAAATGCAGTGGTTTAGACAAATATATTTATTGTGTATTACAACTGTGAAACTCAGTTGCCTTTTTATGAGGAAACTTGGCTTGATTTTCTCACAAATGCGTGCAGGCAGATTTTCTCACAAATGCAATTGAGCAACTTCCTTTTTCCCAAAAAAACAGCAGATGGCGCTGTCGGTCAATTTACACTAGCCTCCTGAGACCCAAAACACCCGTTTACCTTTTCAGGGAATACAGCAGACCAACATGAGTGGAGAACAGGTGAGTTTCTGTCTTACTATATCAATAATTAACCATTTATGTTTTCACAAAGCGACCCTATACTACAATGTCAGTGAAATTCACAGTAAGTGCTGTAAAGTTGTTAACATGATTGATTATTTCAAATATCAGACATGGCTAAACATTTAACTAAGCAGTCTTTCCCTATAAAAACTGATCCATTTTCTGTATCCTCTGTTGAAATGCGGGATATAGAATATATACATATGTTAATACAAGTGTTAAATATTCAAAACAACGTAGGAGTATAATAACAATATATCATGTTACAATATATTGTAATACTAAAATGCAAATGTATTATGTGACAATACTGTGTACCAAAAATGAAAGCTTAGATAATTTAATTTAGTATCAGATATGGTAATATCAGCCAAGAGGTAATTAATTATTATTTAAAAAGTACAATATCTAAAACGTTTGTGCAATCATTTGTGTCTAAAATAATTATGTATTTTTTAGCTAAACAAAATTATGAATATTTCTCTTCTGGTGTCACTTTTGTCCTGTGAAGTGGGGAGAAGGATTAAATTCACGCTGATATAATACTAAATTCAGCATTTTGAGAAACAGTGGTTTATCAGTATTTCAGAATGATTTTAACAATGATTAAAAAAAAATATTTGGGGTTGAAGACCACACCAGTGTGTTTTGTCACGTTTTCTTGATGACCACGAAAAGAATTAAAACACAGATACAAGCATGGCATCGTTAGAAACTGCAATGAGTCTACTTTTATTTGTATATAGTCATAATAACAAAATCAATGTGCTTTTTTTTTTTTAAATACAGAAAACAAACAGGGTGCGCTCTCTCTGTCTCCGGGAACTTTCTTCACAGGCACATGAATAAAACAACCTGAATCTCAGTGAATATGTGCCTCACATACATGATACATATATGTATTAAAAAACTTAATATTTCTACTTTTTTAATAAACCAGTTGAAAACAAATATTCTCTGATTATATAATCCGAGTGAAAGTAAGGAGAGGTACAGTTTCTCCTCTCTCATCCCATTATCGCTAATGTGATCCTGCCTCACACTGACTGCTCTGTTCACGTCAATGTTTGAAAGTCATTTTCATGAAATTATTTAGACAAAAGCATCTAGTGTCACAGACATCAAGAATCTTACTCATTAATGATGATTTAGTCATCATGTTGTGGCCTGATTCACTGATTACATCATGAGAATTGTCTCTGAATATGTTAGCTTCTTTTATTTTATTTATTTATTTTTTTACAGCAGTCATGTGATCAACTGCATCTTCAGCGGCTCAGATGTCGGGAGTAAATGTCTGCAGTTCTTGTCTGCAGTCTGCAGGTTAAGACAATGTGTATTACTACAGCCTGGTTTTCTTTGGACATCATTCTGTTTGGTAAGTTTGTAAGACATTTTAAAGCAGATGTTAAATTAATGATAAAATCAGAGGTTGCGCTAGACTTCAACATTGTCCGTCATTTTAATTTTTAATTAGAATAACACATTTAATTACTTAATTGATTTAATTGATTTTTGTTCACAGTTTCGCATTTAATAATGAACCTACAGGACGACAGTGCAGTGTTTAAAAACAACAAAATAAACTAGGGCTGGGTAAAAAAAAAAAAATAATAATAATAATATATATATATATATATATATACAGTCATGTGAAAAAGTTAGGACACCCTATTGAATTCCATGGTTTTCCGTATCAGGACATCATTAAAACAAAACTGGTCCTTGGCTGGTCTTAAAATTTCAAAAATAAAACCTCAGATGAACAACAACACATGACAAATTGCACCGTGTAATTATTTACTGAACAAAAATAAAGCCAAAATGGAAAAGCCATGTGTGACAAAGTTAGGACACTCATACTGTTAACATTGGAATTAACAGGGTAAATAACAGTCAAGCACTGCTAATCAAATAGCTTTGATTAACTGATCATCAGCAAGTCTGAGCGCCTCTATAAAAGCATAAGCTTTGGCAGTTTGCTGGTCTGGAGCCTTCAGGTGTGTGTTAACACAATGCCAAGGAGGTAAGACATCAGCATTCATCTCAGAGAAGCAATTGTTGCTGCCATCAATCTGAGAGGAGTAAAACGGCCATTTCCAAACAATTTGAAGGTTATTCACAAGTGGAAAACATTTAAAACAGACACCTCTCTGTCCCAGAAAATTCACCCCAATATCGGACCGTGTAAAGCACAGAGAAATGGCAGACAACCCAAAAACTACACCTCAGACTCTACAGGCCTCAGTTAACATGATAAAATTCATAACAATATCATTAGAAAAATATGGGACAAAAATGGCATGTTTGGAAGGCTTGGCAGAAGAAAGCCTCTTCTATCTAAAAAAAAAACAACATTGCAGCACAGTTTAGGTCTGCAAAGTTGCATCTGAACAAAATCTAGAATAATGTCCTTTGAACAGACGAGACCGAAGTGGAGATGTTTGGCCATTATGCACAGCGCCAAGTTTGGTGAAAACCTAAAGAGCATATCAACACAAACACCTCATACCAAAAGACAAGCATGCTGGAGGAGGGCTGATCATTTTGGGCTTGTTTTGTAGCCACAGGACCTGGGCACCTCACAGTCATTGAGTTGGCCATGAACTCTTCTGTATATCAAAGTATTCTAGAGTCAAATGTGAAGGCATTTGTCTGACATCTAATGTTGGGCCAAAACTGGGTCATGCAACCAGAGCTCATCCTGACTCAAATACTGTGGTGAAAGCTGTGCATAAGCAAATGCCCACAAACCTCAATAAACTGGAGCAACATTGAAAAGAAGAGTGGTCCAAATTCCTCCAGAACGGTGTGAGACTGATAAAGTCACACAGAAAATGAATGCTTCAAGTTATTGCTGCTACAGGCAGTTGACTCATAAGGTGTCCTAACTTTGTCACACATGGCCTTTCCCTCTTGGCTTTAATGAACCAATATCGATTCTTAAATCACAATCGATCACTTGGTCTATGCTGTTTTCAGGTGATAAATGAACAGTACATAGTGTGTCTTCCTTCCAGTAAATAGCAATAGGCTAGGCTTTGTACTACTTTTGTTATGAAACAAAATCCCAGATTTCAAATTCTATCAATTTCCTTCAAGCAATAAATACTGTTTTGGCGCTCTTTAATGTGACGCGATAGATCGTTGTAGTTTGTGTGTACTCGTCTGTGCATAATCAAATGCTTAGGAAAACATTTGTGGTAGTTTCGTTTTTGTTCTGGATCCCGTGCTCTTCTGCCAGACTGGAGTGCACTTGCTACCAACTGGACAGGGGTGGGAATTACAGCTACAATTTACAATAGATCACCCTCAGTGTAATCCGTCAAAATGACGGACGGCCTTCAGATTTTTCCGTCACTGATAAAAAAAGTTCTGTCAATGATGGACCATTTTTGGTTAACGCGACGTTCCTGTACGGTTCTGTATGGAGGGTATGTAATCAGTTAATGAGTCCTTAAAAAAGTAACGTAAAAAAAATTGCTCATCGTCAGGCCATTCAAGATGTAGATGAGTTTGTTTCTTCATTAGAAACAGATTTGGAGAAATGTAGCATTGCATGACTTGCTCACCAGTGGATCCTCTGCAGCGAATGGGTGCCAACAAGTTTAGCGTCTTGTGAAGTCAAAAGCTGCAGAGGATCCATTGGTGAGCAAGTGATGGAATGTTAAATTTCTCTAAATCTGATCAGATAAAGAAACAAAACTCATCTACATCTTGGATGTCCTGAGGGTGAATACCTTTTCAGGAAATTTTCATTTTGGGGTTAACTATTCCTTCAAGACGATATAGTATCTATCTATCTACGATCTACTCACATCAATATTTCATGTCCATGTATTAATGTAAGTGATACATAATTACATGGGAATAAATCTTTTAAGATGAGAAATGACCTGATCACCATGTCTGATTTATTTTGTGATAATAAGCAGCTTTCTGAACGTTATCCATTACTATTTACTCTCACATGCCAAAGCATGACCATGGGGGTTAAAATTGTCTTCCTTGTCGAGGTAAAACTTTTTTAAAATTCTGATTTTTGCTCCCCCCTAATCAGTATAAAAAAATAGAAAAGTTGTGTCAATAATTCAGGATCCACCTTCTGCCAAGAGGCCTGTAACACAACAGGATCTTCACACTGTCACTGTGAGAAGGTGCTCTGTGTACTCCTGTACCTGCACAGGACGATGTGTGGTTTGGGCTGACACAACAACAGGACACTCGATTAAAACAGGTAAACTCAAGTTCCACCATGTCCCTTGAATCCATTCTTACAGTAGTACAGACCAAATAAGTCTTTGTTTTTCGGGAGTTCAGCAAGAGGACATACTGTAGCATACAGTCTATCTAAAAATGACAGTGGCCACAATGAAATATTTATAAATGCGTTTACATTTTAAAGATTTAGGTCAGAGGCTGACAGAGGTTCTACAGCTAAAAAATTTAAATACTTTTTAATCTCAAATGCTCGTCTTGCCTTACTCTCCATGAACTCTGTGTATTCTGACTCAAGACAGTTAGGGTATGTCGAAAAACTTCAATCGTTTCAAACTCATCCTACATCACTGCAGAAGTTTTGACCCAGTTTTTGCAACGTGAACATGCAAAGAAGATCAAACACCCTTAACAAAAAAGGTAAAACAGCGATATAGGATGATTTCGAAGTTGAGGGAGAACATGAGATGGGAGTTTTTCGACATACCCTAACTGTCATGAACCGGAACAAAAAGAGTCCAAGCACAGTAAGACAAGACATGGCATTTAAAAGTATTTAAATTGTATTGTTTTTATTAAAATATCCCATTGTTACACTAGATAAGATCCGTCTTTCTTGGCTGGGATTGTTTACAACCACATTTGGGATCGTTTGAAGCCGCATTTAAGATACATTTTTCACGTTGGAAGTTTGGCACCGTACCAATCCATTATATCTAGAAAAATGCTGAAATGTTTTCCTCAAAAAACATAATTTCTTTACGACTGAAGAAAGAAAGACATGAACATCTTGGATGACAAGGGGGTGAGTAAATTATTTGTAAGTTGTTGTTCTGGAAGTGGACTTCTCCTTTAACACATTGTGACACTTTTGTTTTGGATTATTTTCCTTGATGGAAGATCCAACTACAACTCATTAAAAAATTTCTTACAGAGGCAATCCGTTTTACATTTTTTTTTTATCTGTTAGTATTTGATAGAAACCATGATGCCACATATCTAAACAAGACCAGGACCTCCGGCAGAAAAATAGCTCCACCACATAAAAGATCCAGCAGTATATTTAACTGTGGGCATGGGGTACTTTTTATCCCTGTTTGCACCAAACCCATCTTGAGTGATTGCTGCCAAAAAGCTCTTTTTAAAGTTTCATCTGTCCATAGAAGCCAGTCCCGTCTGAAGTTCTAGTCGTATCTGACAACTAAATATGCTGGAGTTTGTTTTTAGATGAGCGAGCAGGATTTTTCTTAAAAACCCTTCTAAACAACATGTGGTGATGTAGGGGCTATTTGATCTTTTTTTAGGCTTTCTGGCCCCAAGACTCAACTAATCTCTGCAGTTCTCCAGCTGTGATCCTTGGAGAGTCTTTGGCCACTCAAAATCTCCTCCTCACCATGCATTAGGATGATATAGACACACGTCCTCTTCCAGGCAGATTTCTAACATCTTTAGTTGATTAGAACTTCTTAATTATTGCCCTGATGGTGGAAATGGGGATTTCAATACTTTAGCTCTTTTCTTACAGCCATTTTCTATTTTGTGAAGCTCGGCAATCTTGTTCTGCACATCAGAACTATATTCTTTGGTTTTTCTCCTTGTGATGGACAATTAAGGGAATTTGGCCTTTGTGTTTGGCCTCATATTTAAAATCCTGTGCAACAGGAAGTCATGGCTGGACAGTTTCATGCTCCTAGTCACCCTGGTGTGCTAAAAAATTTAAATATGAATGGGAATATATTTCAGAGATATTTTACTCACAAGAATTTTCAGGGGTGCCAGTAATTGTGACCAATGTGAACTAGAGAAAAACATTTATTTCATAATGAGATTTCCCCCCAATAAACAATGCAGATTTATTTCCACAGCTGCCTTTGCCCATATTTACCAAGGGTGCCAATATTTGTGGAGGGCACTGTATCCACAGCCTGAATTCAGTAAAACTCAAAAAGATAAAGAAAAAGAAATAACACAAGCACTTTCCAGGAAAAGGTTACATAATAGTGATGTAACTTTTTTTTAAACAAATAGTCAGTGAAAGGAGGTGCTTAACCTAGATTTATTTGAGCTGTTAAATTTAGCTAATTTTATACATGGTTTACAGCCCTTTCACCAAAAACCCCATAAAACAATTTCTAATATGTATGAACTCACACACAGTATATATATTGCAAGTGTGATTGTACATATATATAGCGTGATTGTGTGAGTTGATGTATTCTAGAAATGCAAATATAACATAAAACAGTATAGAATGACGTGTAAGCTGTGGCTCCTTCGTTCACTATAAGATGACATGGCATAGGCATGATGGGAAATGCCACTCTCCATGAGGAGAGCAGATGGCTTTGTGTTTGCTGCAGGCATTCCAGCTCCCAGTGGTGCCACTCACTTGCTCTCCCCCTCCGCTTACTCTGCTGACGTTTCTCTCCGTCATCTTCCGATCCGAATGAGCAAACGGGAGAAAGGGAAATCTGTTTTTTTTTTTTATACCTTCAGACATAATCTTTGATATGCAGTTTGTGTGTGTGTGTGTGTGTGTGTGTGTGTGCCAGAAAACAGAATATGCCAAGGGGCTTAATTCATAAAATCAGCTACACTGAGTGCTTTTGTTGCTGCTGCAATTCCAACTGAAATTCCTAGGGATTCCCTTTATAATAAACACTGAGTTTTCTCTTTTTTTTTTTTTTTTTTAAATTAACTCCGAACACAGAAATTTGTCGAAATAAATTCGTTAAAGGAGAAGTCCCTTGTCATCCAAGATGTTCATGTCTTTCTGTCTTTAGTCGTAAAGAAATTATGGTTTTTGAGGAAAACATTTTTAGCATTTTTCTTAATATTATGGACTTCAATTGTGCCCTCTGATTTTGAACTTCCAAAATGTAGTTTAAATGCAGCTTCAAAGGGCTCTAAATAATCCCAGTTGAGGAAGAAGGATCTTATCTAGCGAAACGATCAGTCATTTTTTTCGAAAAATAAAAAACTGTATACTTTTTAAGCACAAAAGCTTGCGTAGGACAGGCTATCGGATGTGCGTCCACGGGTCTTTCTTGAACAATTTGTTCATTTTGAACGAATCTTTAATGTGACTCACGAAGAACGAGTTGTCTCAGGGAGTGATTCGTTCAGTCGCGCATGCGCAACATCCTATTAGATTCTGTACTGGAATTAGTTCACCTGTTTCAAGCCTTCGGGTTTTTTGAATCGTTCGTTTATCTTATGGGGCTGTCACGTAATGCTGATTTTGCTAAAATTAATGAAATGACTCGAAAAAAGATTTGTTCATTTTGCTGAATGAGACTCAAAGGTCCAAGTCAGTAAAATGATCCGAACTTCCCATCACTACTAATAATCACATCTAAGTTCATCGTCTGTGTACTCCGGCTAAAAAAGGTAGAGTATGGCGAAAAACTCCATCTTATTTTCTCCTACAACTTCAGAATCGTCCGACACGTTGTACCTTTTTGTTTGTAAACAGCGTTTGACTTACTTGCACTTTCTTAGTCTTTGCGCGTTCACTTTGTAAACACTGGGTCTGTGGTTCCGCCTACATTCGGCGTGGCCTTTCGATGTGATTTAATAGTATGCAGCGTCATGAACGCGCATGCCAGAACCTGTGCTACACGACCTTTTGTGCTTAAAAAGTATACACGCTTTTATTTTCAGAAAAAAATGGACGATCGTTTCGCTAGATCCTTCTTCCTCGGCTGGGATCATTTAGAGCCCTTTGAAGCTGCATTTAAACTACATTTTGGACGTTCAAAACGGGGGGCACAATTTAAGTCCACTATAAGAATAAAATTCCTGAAATGCTTTCCACAAAAACCATAATTTCTTAACGACTGAAGACAGAAAGACATGAACATCTTGGATGACAAGAGGGTGAGTACATTATTTGTGAATTGTTGTTCTGAAAGTGGACTTCTCCTTTAAGGGATGGTTCTCCCGAAAGTGAAAATTCCATCATCATTTACTCAACTCATGTCGTTCGAAACCAGTGGAAGACAAAAGGAGATGTTAAGCTGAATTGAAGTTAGTCACCATTCATTTCCATTGCATCTTTTATCCACACAAAGAAAAAGGATGGTGAGCAAGTCTGTCATTCTGACTAACGTCTCCTTTTGAGCTCCAAGGAAAAAAAAAAAGAGACAGATTTCTCATTTCTGGGAAGACTGTCTCCTTAATTATAAGAAGCATCAGATACATCTTTTCAACTTTATTAAATTTTAATGTTTTCTTTCGAAATATGGCGGAAGAAGCTAAAAGCCCATTTCAACAGTCAAAACCATTTCTTATGATGGTATAAAAGCATATTCCTATTGCCATCTTTCTCTTATTTTGCATTACTCCTGTCAAACCATTTTTGTTGTACAAAACTATTACAACACTCTGTTTTCATAGGATTGAAGTTTTCAGTCGCAAAAAGCACATTGAGTAGAAAGTGTAAATTGAGATCAGTCATTACGAGCGTGATGCCCACAGTAGAGTCTGACTGTCGCCAATACACCTTCACTTTTTTTTTTTAAGTAAACGTTCCCACTAACCCGGCTAAACACCTGAGACAAGACATTGTTGTGGCATTCTGCTCTGTTGTGCTTTATATAGAGACAATTCAACATAAAACAACTAATTCAATAACCATTGCAACTGTTATTTCTGCATGTTTAAAAACACTTCAACATCTATAAACCTTAATGTTGTTTTCTCTGGACCCACAGCTGCATGTGTCCAGATAAAAGGTCAGCTGTAAGTGAAAGTCAAACACATCTGAAATAGCATATAATTCTTACTGTAGGTAAGAAATTAGAGAACATGCAATTATAATCAAGACTATATAAAATGAACCATGAACAAATATACAAATAATGGATAATCGTGTAAGCTATCTTTCATACTAACTGAAACGAAAAGGTCTCAGCGTAGTTTTGAATGTAATGCTTGTATTTTCTCGACTGATTGAATAGGTCAGGCACTGCTTGATGGTTTTTGGTGAAGAAAAATGATGCCGGTCTGTTCTGCTCTGCTTTATCGCCATTTCTTCAGATGAGAGCATCCTGTCTCTTGAGATCTTAAAACGTGGTGTAGATGTAGACGAAGATGACCACCAGCAGGTTGAGCACGGTGCCGATGATCCCCAGTATTGCCAGAATCCTCTCCTCACGGTCGTTCTCTGGCTCCTCCACGATGGCCCGACACCTGTGATGATGGCCATGGGGGAGCATGTTTAATATCACTGATCCCCACCTCCAGGGGGCGCCACACCTGCTACAAAGAGAAAGAGGCCTGAGTGAAGGCAAGAGGAGATGTGGAAAACATATTGGAATACAATGAGATTTTAAAATTTTTAAAGAAAACCTGTTATAGACCTTGCTAGGTCGTTGAGGATAGTTGCCAGAGTGTTGCTAAGAGGCCACTAGGGTATTCTGGAAGGTTTCTAGGCTGGTAGGATGTTTTCATGTTAGTAGGAGGTTTCTCGTGTATTTGGGATGGTTGATTGGGCATTGCTAAGGCATTGTGAGTGAGTGTTTACTAAGGTGTTGTGCTAGAGCAGTGGTTCTCAACTCCAGTTCTCGGGGCCTACTGCTCTGCACATTTTGTATGTTTCTGAATCTGACACACTCAGTTCAGTTCATGGATCTTTCTCCTAACAAGCTGATGATCTGAATCAGGTGTGCTAAATAAGGGAGACATACAAAATGTGCAGAGCAGTGGGCCCTGATAACTGGAGTTGAGAACCACTGTGCTAGAGTATTAACAGATGGCTGATAGTGCAGGGTTGCCCAAACTCGGGCCTGGGGGGCCGGTGTCCTACAGAATTTAGCTCCATCCCCAATTAGACACACCTAATCCAGCCAATCAAGCTTTTACTAGGCATAATAGAAGCTTCCCAGCAGGTGTGTTGAGGCAAGTTGGAGCAAAACTCTGCAGGACACCGGCCCTCCAAGACTGAGTTTGGGCACCCCTGTGCTAGAGCATTCTGGGTGGTTGCTAGGGTGATCTAAATGGCTGATATGGTGTTGCTGAAAGCTTACTAGGACTTTGAGGATCCCCAGAGTGTTGTTAGGAGGCTGTTAGAGCATTTTGGGAGATTTCTAGGTGGCTAGTTGGGTGTTCCAGGTGGCTGCTATGTTGGTAAGAGGTTTCGTATTTGTTTGGGGTGGTTGCTAGGGCCTTGCTAAGGCATTGTGGGTGAGTGTTTGGTAAGGGGTTGTGCATCCTAAGGCATTGTGGGTGACTGTTTGCTAAGAGGTTGTGCTAAAGTGTTAATAGTGGTTGCAAGGATGAGGTTAGGTGGATGCTTGGGCATTCTGAGAGGTTTTGAAGCGGTTGGTAAGGAGTTTTGGGTGGTTTCTAAGTTGGTAGGAGGTTTCTTGTGTGTTTGGAGTGGTTGCTAGGGTGTTGCTAAGGCATTGCGGGTAAGTGTTTGGTAAGAGGTTGTGCTAGAGTGTTAACAGGTGGTTGTAGGGTGTTACAAATCGTTGATATGGTGTTAAGAGCTCGCTATGACTGGGGCATTCTGGCAGGTTTCTAAGTGGTTGGTTGGGTGTTCTGAGTGGCTGCTAAGTTAGTAGGAGGTTTCTGGTTTGTTTGGGGTGGTTACTAGGGTGTTGCTAAGGCATTGTAGGTGAGTGTATGCTAAGGGGTTGTACTATAGTGTTAATAGGTGGTTGCAAGGATGAGGCAAGGTGGATGCTAGGGCATTCTAAAAGGTTTCCAAGTGGTTGGTAGGTTGTTTTGGGTGGTTTCTAAGTTGGTAGGAGGTTTCTTTTGTGTTTGGGGTGGTTGCTAGGGCCTTGCTAAGGTGTTGTGGAGGGTGTTTGCTAAGGGTCGTTTTAGAGTCTTAATAGGTGGTTGCTAGGGCATTCTTTGGGGTGTCCTAGGTAGTTGCTAAGTTGCTAGGAAGTAAGTGCTTTTGAGTGGTTTACTAGATAAAGGATTGTGGGTGATTGGTAGAGGGTTACCAGGGTCATTGGAAAAAGGTTACCAAGGTATTGTCGTGACGTTTCTATGGCATTCTGGGTGGTTGGTAGGGTGTTCTGGGTGGTTACTAAATTGGTAAAAGGTTTCTTATATGTTTGGGTTTGCGTGGTTGTTAGGGCATTGTAGGTGGGTGTTTGCTAAGTGCTAGAGTGTTACTGGGTGGTTGCTAAGTTGCTAAGAAGTTGGAAATGTTTTTGAGTGGTTTACTAAGATGCTGCAAAAGCATTGTGGCTGATTGCTAGAGTGTTACTAGGTGATTGCTAGGATGAGGCTAGGTGGATGCTAGGCCATTGTGGGAGGTTGCTAGGATATTGTTTTTAATACATTCTGAATGGTTGCTAGTGTGTGCTTGATGGTTGATACATGTTTGGTGTGATTTTCTGGGGTTGCCAGAGCATTGCCAAGACGGTGTAGTGTAGCTAGGTGGTTGTTAGGACAGTGAAGATGGTTGCTGGGTTAATTCTTACTGTCTGGAGTCAAAAGTTTGAATCTTCAAGTATTACAATCTGCTTTTGAGTGATTGCTACATAGCTAGTGTGTTTGGGGTCATTGGTACATTGCTATGCCATTATGAGTGATTGCTAGAGTTTACTGGGTGGTTGGTAGGGTGATGCTAAGGAGTTGTGAGTGATTGCTAAAGTGTTACTGGGTGGTTGCTAGGACATTTACTACTTGCCCAAGTCAAAAAAACAAATAAACAAACAAAAAAAGACTCTACTGTGCAGGACACACAGGTCACACACTCAGTATCAGCCTTAATGTTACCTTAATTTTAAAAGCAATCACCACTCAATTATATAAATGAGGCGTGTTTAACGATGCAGGAAAATGATGCTTGAACTCAACGCTGGGATCAAATTCTTATACTGAGAAATATCACAAAAATTACTAAATTGTAAATTATGCCTTTGCAATTCTTTGCTATGACAGAAATATTCATGCATACATGACTCCTCATGCTCAGTTCACATGTTGTGAAATCTAACAAATGATGAAGTCATACAAAGCATATTACAGCTGACTGAAGGGCTTGTTCTTAAAATAGAAATCTCTGGGTTGTTTCTCTGTCTTGTTTCATGAATCCACGTGATCTACATGTCAAGGCGAATGTTTTATAATGCACATTCACAATCACGACATCCGGTTTCACCACCTTTTCATTAAACAGCTAATCACTTGGACAGGAACTAAGCAGATGCACAAGCTTTGAGGGCTTCCAGAAAACATGCCTGGTAAAGATGTCTGTGCATCTTCTCAGGTGTTTTATGTTTGTTGTTTTTGTCACAGAAGATGGCTGGAGGTCAGCAGCACTGAGCCGAGCAGCTGTTGCAGCAGCATAAGGACCCATGAGAGCCCGTGAGACAAGGCTGTCACCCTCTCTCTACTCTGCTATGGCTTAGCCATTCAGCGGTGAAACACGATTATTTCCAACCCAATTAGGGAGAAATACAAGCGGCACCTCCTTGCTCTAGGCCCAGTCAGAAAGGCACTTGCACATGGCCCAAACGCCTTGTGAGGCTCAGAGGGATATTCAACAACCCTGTGCAACAGCCAAATGACTTCTTGAAATGAGGGGGAGTGAAAGAAAGGAAAATGTTGAATGCAAATAACAAATCTTCTGAATCCAGAGGAAATTTAGAGGATGTTGCAAAAAGAAATTGGACACTTGTGTAGTATTATCAATATAATATCAATATAGAATTACATAATTAAACTATTATCAAAACCTAGCATTATCATTTGGAATTCTAACTCAATATTTACAGTACTTATCATCACTTATCATCATCATCATCCCATCCCTTAATCGCAGCCCTTCATTAGGCTCCCGACAGGAGTGGGCGTGTGAGAGAGGAGGGGTGCCGAAACAGCCAGGTCTGGCGGTGTGTGATGAGGCACACCTGACATGAATGAAGCCTCATCACCACCGCGGTTGAAATGCTGAGCGCGCCTCTCCTCGGGAGACCGGTCTCTTCCCCGTGCATGCACGCTGGTAACCTTGTGGATCCAGGAAGGGTGCGTTGAGGGGATCCAGTGCCGTCAGAAGCAACAAGCTGCCAGACCCGTGGTCCGAACGAATAGCGCACCCGTTAGACGGCTGACAGGCGAGGAAGCCAGGCCATTGAATCCCCCAGAAGTGCCGTGGATGAAACCGCTGGATGAAGCCGCCGCCCCTAGAGCTGCGGACCTGAGAGGGGAGTGCGTGTGGCCGCCGGACTCCACCCCTTACCTGGACCCTTCCCTTTCGAACACTGCCCCTATTTCACGGAACCCACAGCACGACTAGGACACCAGAACCCCTGTTTATTTTGGATACTTTATTCCCCCATTTTGGACACTCCGAGGCCTGATGTCATGCCCAATGTGTCTGTCGTTTGCTCCTCCCACCACAATCTACAGAAAGCTTTAAATGTCTACTTTTAAAGAAACCAATCTGAACCAAAAACAAACCCTCTGTGTTTATGAAATCCATATGAAAGGTGCACTTATCTCTGCATCCACTGTACTGCAGAGAGTGGCATTGCTCATCTTTATCTTTGCAGCTGACACTGACTCTCACTGACTAGTTTACAAATCATTTTTGGGAGAAAAAAAATCAACGCATTCATGGTCATTTCTTTTGCTGGTGCTTTGGGGCAAGCTTTATGCCTGCACTTGAGCAAAGAATAGGCTATATATTAAAGTTTCATTATGGCTTAGTTCTTCCAACCAGTATATATTTAAAGAGATTTTTCATCCAAAAACATAATTCTGTAATTAATTACTCACCCTCTATAAAACCTGTGTTCATCTTCGGAACACAAACTGAGATATTTTTGCTGAAATTTGAGAGCTTTCTTACCCTGCATAGACAGCAATTTTAAGGGTGTAAACAATTGTATATTGAATTTTTTTTTTTTTTTTACACATACACACAATATTAGCATCATACGATAGACCTTCTCATTCCAAACAACTTTGCCTCTAGAACCACTAATGTCAAACCGTTTGTTAAAGGGGTCATTGGATGCCCATTTTCCACAAGTTGCGATGATTTTTTTAGGGCAAGGGTGGCAAACTCCGGTCCTGGAGAGTCGCAGCCCTACAGAGTTCAGCTCCAACCCTAATTAAAACTCACCTGCCTGTTGCTTTCTAGTAACCCTTCAGACCTTGATTAGCTTGTTCAGGTGCGTTTGATTAGGGTTGAAGCAAAACTATGCAGGGCTGTGGCTCTCCAGGACCGACGTTCGCCACCCCTGCTTTAGGGCTTTAATGAAAAGTCTATAATATACTTTGGTTAAAAATTCCAAATGGTTGTGTAAAACAACACCCTTTCTACCTTGTCAAAATGAGCTCTGCAAAAATCATCCCATTCTGAGGGATTGTTCCTTTAAATGCAAATGAGCTCTGCTCGCTCTGCCCCCTCTTCTCTCTGCTGCTCTGAGAGATTGTTTACTTTAGCCGTATTTAGCGCGTTTAGCTGCAAAACTTGCTAACTAGCATGTTATTAGGAAAAGTGATTGCAGAGATTCATAAAAAAAAACCTTAAACTCACTTCTGCTGTAAGTAAAGCTGGATCACGAATGATTCTTGCGAACATAGACGCATTTATGTAGATTGGGAGGCGCATTCCCTTCACAAACAAATGTAATCCACTGCATCTTCAGCGGCTCAGATGGTGGAAGTAAATGACTACCACTATGTTCATTATTACATCCAGCAACACAACACCTCAATCACTCAGTCTGAGATATTCTTGTCTAACTTACATCCCTGCTCCGGCATTGAAACAATAAAATAATTATTGTAGCTTCATAACATTATGGTTGAACTACTGATCTCACATTAATTATTTAACAATGTCCTTACAACTTTTCTGAGCCTTGAATGTAGTAGTTGCGTTGCTGTCTATGTAGGGTCAGAAAGCTCTCAGATTTCATCAAAAATATCTTAATTTGTGTTCTGAAAATGAACAAAGGTCTTACAGGTTTGGAACGACATCAGAAATAATGAATGAATTTTCATTTTTTGTGTGAACTAACACTTTAAGTAATATTAATGTGCAATTAGTCGCCTAATGGCATAAATTAACAAATACTCAACTAGAATAATTTTTCATGGGGGCAGCCAAGGAAAACAGTACGCCTGACTGCTTGGAAAAACAATAACACACTATTCCTAAAGACGTTGAATGATTTGAAATTCATATTCGTAACAAGTTTAATCCTAGGGTTTGGGAGAGGTTGAAATCTCTTAGCAATAATAGTTAATTTAGCATTAACAAAATGCAGTTTAGTGCTCATAGCTCTCCATAAACCAGTACAGTTGAGGAGCATGTTCACAGTCCAACAGCATGTATGGCTCTTGTATGTCAGGATAGTGAGCTATGTGAAAACTGAAGGAAGTCCTGAGCTGCGTTGAGTCAGAAATGTACAAAAGGAGAAAAAAAGAAAGAAAAAGTGGGGGAGGATGATTAGACGAATGAAGGATGGGTTGGGTTGACTCACACTGTGCAAGCCCAACAGCCTAAAACCACTGTCAGAAAAATAAGCATCATCTGATGAGCTCAATGAGTCAAGCATCTTGTTCTATATTGTACTAAGGAGGTCTTTAAATTAACATAACACTGGTACACAACAAAAAATCTATCTAACTATCTATCTATCTATCTATAAATGCAACACTTTTGTTTTTGCCCCCATTTTTCATGAGCTGAACTCAAAGATGTAAGACTTTTTCACAAAAGGCCTATTTTTCTCAAATATTGTTCACAAATTTGTCTAAATCTGTGTTAGTGAGCACTTCTCCTTTGCCGAGATAATCCATCCACCTCACAGGTGTGGCATATCAAGATGCTGATTAGACAGCATGATTATTGCACAGGTGTGCCTTAGGCTGGCCACAATAAAAAGCCACTCTAAAATGTGCAGTTTTACTGTATTGGGGGGGTCCGAAAACCGTCACGGTATCTCTGTGCATTCAAAATGCCATCAATAAAATGTGTTCATTGTCCATAACAAACACCTGTCCATACCATAACCCCACCGCCACCATGGGCCACTCAATCCACAACGTTGACATCAGCAAACCGCTCACCCACACGACGCCATACATGCTATCTGCCCTGTACAGTGTAAACCGGGATTCATCCGTGAAGAGAACATCGCTCCAAAGTGCCAGATGCCATCGAATGTGAGCATTTGCCCGGTTACAACGACAAACTGCAGTCAGGTCGAGACCCCGATGAGGACAACGAGCATGCAGATAAGCTTCCCTGAGACACTTTCTGACAGTTTGTGCAGAAATGCTTTGGTTATGCAAACCGATTGTTGCAGCTGCTGTCCGGGTGGCTGGTCTCAGACGATCTTGGAGGTGAAGATGCTGGATGTGGAGGTCCTGGGCTGGCGTGGTTACATGTGGTCTGCGGTTGTAAGGCCGGTTGGATGTACTGCCAAATTCTCTGAAACGCCTTTGGAGACAGCTTATGGTAGAGAAATGCACATTCAATTCACGGGCAACAGCTCTGGTGGACATTCCTGCAGTCAGCATGCCAATTGCACGCTCCCTCAAAACTTGCGACATGTGGCATTGTGCTGTGTGATAAAACTGCACATTTTAGAGTGCCATTTTATTGTGTGGCCAGCCTAAGGCACACCTGTGCAATAATCATGCTGTCTAATCAGCATCTCTCTGACACTTTATCAACTGCCCATCCGTCAGTCTAATCTGTAAGTACTGAAAGTGCATAAAGTTTCTGTATAACTCCAAAGCTGACAAAGTTTCCTTGTTCAGCTAAATACTCTATGATTTCAGTCAGTGAAAAAACAAATTCAGAGCATCATCTTCTTTCAGAAGCTTCACTAAACTCACTGTGTGTTATTGTCTACACTGAATTAAACATGTTTCATCTGTGTATGGATTGCCTGCCCTCATCCAGCCTCTTTTGTACTAAGTAATAGTGTACTCCAATATCTCTGGCAAAGTACTGAAAAGGCATCATCAGTCAGAATAGTCTAGACATAGCTAAAGCATATCAGGCCACAATATGGTATGAGATAGTGAAAGGAATACAAAATAAAACCATCAGTTGCAGAAAGCATCTGTGTGCTGTTTGGAGAGGGTGAGAAAGCAGGCCAGAGCCTGGTTTGAATTCAGAAGGAATAGTAAATACAGGAGTCCAGTGGTACACATTCAGCTCAGTCCACAAAGCATGCATTAGTGATAACCTTTCAGACATTCCCACATTACAAGAGCCCACACTGCAATATTAATATTATAAGGGATCTCAAAGAGCCTGCTTATGTCTAATATGGCTAAAATTAGATCCTAACTAGGCATGAAACATACTGTATCTGTAATGAGAATCCACTTAATGTATACTCAACATGTAAAACAAAATAGAAACCATATAAATTATTCTTTTCTTTGTTTGAATTTTTTGAAAGTTTCCCAGTGAATGAGCAGGGTGTCATGTATCAAAAAATAATACAACACCCCTATTTGAGCAGAAAACACTGGGTCCACCACAATCTGATTTGCTATCAAAATTAATGCTAAACTTTGGCACTTAATAGTAGTAATTCATTTAATAAATTATTTACATTTATTCTTTTTGTAGATGCATTTGTTATTTCTTATATGTGGAACACAAAAGACAGATAAAACTAGGAAAGTTTTGTGCCCTGTGCTACACTTTGACAACCACATCTCTACAAACTGCTCCTGATTTTACTGGATTCTCCTGTCACTCAGGCTTCTCTACAAGCGACAGTGGGTTTCTGCAGCTAACAAATGTGTGGTCGGTGCTGAGGTAAGTCTCTGGGATTGTGCCAGGTCTTTTCTGTCAAGAGTCCTGATGGAGTGTCCGTACAGTTAATGGCTCACCTTGACCTGCGTGTAATAACCTACCATTCACATTATATTTCTGTCATAATTTCTGCTGTGATTATGACAAAATTGTTTGCTTTTAATATTGGTTTTATTAAAAAAAGAATAATAAATAAATAAATAAAAAGCACCCAAAACTAATATATATATATAATTGTATTATATTATTATTTATTTATTATTATTTTATCAATTTAGTATTACTATTAATGCTATAATTATGACAAAGCAAATGTTTTTAACAGTTTTTTATGAACAAAATCAGAAAAACAGAGGGTTTAAAAATACAAATTGTAAAAACTAAACAAAATATGATAATTTGTAAAGACTTTTCAATGTATTATCAATGTTACTTATCATTTGTATTAATAATAAATCTTGAATACTTTTCTAAGTCTTCCTTAGAAATAACTAATATGCAAAGGTGCAACTCTGGAGAGTTCTGCTGTTGTTATTCTTTAAAGTTTTTCTTAAAGTGTATTACATAATACAGGATAGATAACAGCATTTAAAAATAGAAATACATACAAAACTCCATGTAGTACTGTCCATCTAACAGTTAATATTTAAACATGTTTTCACTATTTGCAGGGCTCGGCAATAAGAACTGCCCGATGGCCCTGGGCAGTGTGAACAATGCTCGGGCCAGTTGACAGGACTGTTAATTGCCCGATTAGGCCAGTGCACATCGCACGAATGTGTGATATATTGTCTACGATAATATTGTAGGCTAACTGTTGTTTTAACGATCTGACATTATCGAATATTTCCCTCACTTTAGGAAAAGCAAACAAAAGCACATGCAGTTAAGGCTGGGCGATATGTCCAGAAATATCAGTCGATATTGATAATTATCATGATTCTTTCAAGATTCTTTCATTAATTCAAGTTGAAAGGCAGATTTTTGCTACAATGTGAAAGTTGTAAAAACCAGTTAAATGTGGCTTTAAAATATTCTTTATGGTCAGACCATGACAAACACTTCATGTTTTTTTTTTTTATTCTTCACACTTTTCCAGTCATTTTTCCTTAAAGCAGTCATCAAATGCCCATTTTCCCCAAGTTGACATGATTCTTTAGGGTCTTAATGAAAAGTCTCTACTATACTTTAATTAAAAATTTTTGTAAAACAACACCCTTTTTACCTTGTCAAAATGAACTCTGCAAAAATCATCTCATTCTAAGGGGTTGTTCCTTGAAATGCAAATGAGCTCTGCTCACCCTGCCCCTCTCTTCTACATATAGATGGATATATGTAGATTGGGAGGCACATTCCATTCACAAACAAACGTAATCTACTGCATCTTCAGCGGCTCAGATGTCGGGAATAAATGACAACCACTATGTTCATTATTACATCCAGCAACACAACACCTCAATCGCTCAATCGCAGATATTCTTGTCTAACTTACATCCTTGCTTTGGCATCGAAACAAGGAAAGTTACTGGACTGTGACAGCTGGTCTGAGGTAAGAGCTCATGTCAATCAACTATCGTGGGAGCGGCCTCCGACAGGCATCTGAGAACTGCTCGATTTGAAAAAGGGGATATTATTTTTACAGATTAATTAAAAACCACTGCATTGATTTTTATCATTATAGGGTAGATTTGTACATACACTGCCAACACACATTAATGTTCAAACAACATGAAAAAGTGAACTTAGCCTCCGATGACCCCTTTAACAAAATAAATATCTTAATAGAAAAAAAAAAACATAGTTCTGCATGCTTTATTGAACATGTAAAAATGTATTTAATGTTGATATTATTATTGATAATAATAATAATAATAATAATAATAATATAACATTGTTGTCTCTTAGAAATACACATTTGATAGTAGCTTGAGTTAGGATGCAGATGTAGATTTAGGTTCATTATCAAAATCAGTAATATCTGTAAAAATTGTAGCAACCTCATTTTTATTCTGTTCTTTTTTTTTTTTTTTTTTTTAATTAACCATTGCTATTCCATAGTATCATCAATAGATTATAATAACAGTTAAAATCACAATACAGCACTTTAATACCATGTTAAAAATGTAATATGGTCCCTAGGTATTTGTGTGAAAAACAGTAGTCTAAATACATTTAGTATAAATGCATAAATGCTATAGCTTAATCACAAAAAATACTGTAATTATATTCCATTACTTCTCCTTTAATACATTTAATACAGGTCTACATTAATTAAATAATAAAATTAAACACAAATCTGTGTAAACTTTTAAGTATGATTCAGATTTCCATGGTACGTAATTATTCTAAAGCATGAATCGAGTGTCCTTAGGCGATATATAACACTTTTCAGAAAGTAAAAATGAGTAATGATGTCCTCACGCATCTGAATTATCCACAGACCCTTAATGACTATGTACAAACGTCTCTATCTATTGCGAATGAAGAGCAGTCAGACAACTCCATGTCACTAATAATCAGGAAATCTAAAGTGGTGCCAAGCTTCCAGAGGCACTAATTGGCACATAAATCAATCAAAGTAATTAACAGACTTGAACTTCACTGGACGAGTGCCCTTATTCTCATTCATTTAGTGTCTAGACTCAGACTTCCTTTCAACTCTGGCCAATGCAGGCAAAAATGGCTTAACGTGAAGATAAGGTCAGAGGAAGAACAGGATGAGAAATGTCCAGTCACAGCTCTCAAACTCTTAGATAAAAAGGCCTGAGTGTGTTTATGTCTTGTACATCAGGCCCGGTATTTGCATCACAGATTTTAGTCATTTGGTTTCCCTACAGAGTCCCAGCAACACCATTAGTCTGACACAGAGAACTCTTAAGCCGGAAGACCCGAAATAGCAGAGCCTCCTCCCTAATGGACTGTCCGTGGCCCAGTTCTGTCTGGCTTCAAAGTGACCGTGCCGGTCGACTCCCTCTGATCAGTGTTTTGAGACGAGCTGGGGACATTCCAGGTCCACACACAGACATCCCTAAATACTTTTGTCTCAAAACCAGGTTGGGTTCACCTCAACAAGTTGACTTTCCTCTCACGCTTCAGTTACACCTTTGCAGTAAGTCATTTTAACCTTTGAGTCACCTAAACTTAAATTTGTCAAATCAAGTCTTAATTCCACTAATTAAGGCCTTAAAAGGTCTTAAATCGGAGCAGAAAGTCTCAAAAGTCATGGAATTAAATATTGCAATCAGTCAATCAATCAATCAATTGAAATATCCCTCAGGATGTTTGTTTTGTTTTTCAATACAGATATCTAAACAACCTTAAATTGAAATGCATTTACTTGAGATGATTTTCTGAGAAAAGAAAATCAAGTGAGTTCATGCTTAAAATAAGAACAAATATCTGTCAATGTGGAATGAAAACTTTTTTTCCTTTGAATTAAGTTCTTGTTTTTGTTTTAGTCATAAACATAATTTTGATCAATTTCTCATAAAACAAGACATTATATTTTGTTTCTCAAGTAACTGATCTTTAGACATTTAGCATTTTTGCAGTATGACATTTTAACTTTTGAGTCACCTAGACTAAAATCCATCAAAATCAGTGTTCTCAGAGGTTTCTGCAGGTAATAAAACATCTTAAATTATATTAAATAAATAAATAAAGTTTAAAGACCAGTTCTAAAAACATAAAGTCATGGCATTAAATGTTGCATGCATTGCTAAATAAATAAATAACTATCTAAATATATCTAAACATTCTTAAATAAAAATACATTTTGGATGATTTTTTTGAGGAACTGAACAAAATTAAGTGAGTTTATGCTTAAAGAACAAACATATGTCAATGGGGTTTGAAAACTTTTTCTGACCCCTTTGGCAGATAATTTTGATCAGTTTTCTCATGCAACAACTCTTTCTCATAAAACAAGAAGTATGTCATTTTGCTTTTCAAGTAAGTGATTTTTAGACAGTTGCACTGGAAAACAAGAGAAAAATAAAAGAGGAAGCACATCACTTGTTGTAAAATGAATTAAAAAGGAGAACATTTGCAAATCGTATTTTCAAAATTTGAATCCAAATATAAAATAGAACACATTTACATTTAGATAGCATATTAAAGCATTGTATTCCATTCAGATTATTCCTTCAATTTTCTTTACTCTGTCTTGAATTTACCTTCATAAAACCTGCAAAAACCCTGGTTTAACACATTTCACTATATTTTAATCCATTCCACAGATCTCTCCAGATATTCTCTGTTCAAAAAAAAAAAAAAAAAAAAAAAAAGTGCATAATACACACATCTTTCACATTTTCTTCTGCATAATTTCCTTTCTTTGATCTCTCTGCAGTAAAGGAAGGTGGGAAAGTTAAACGATATAGTTATATAACAGAAAGGTTTGGAAACCTTTAGCAAAACCACATTTGGAGGTCAGAAACACTTATGATCACATTGCATTTATAGTATAAATGCTAATGCCTCATGATGCACCCTAGACACAGTGAGTGACCCTGCTCCTTTGGCATTTACTCCTCAAATAATGTCAATCAACTATTGTTTTTCTAGAAAATATGCAGGCACACACACACACGCACGCACACACACACACACACACACACACACACACACACACACACAACCTACTCCCAGTTGCATTAAAACACTTTGTTTCCTCATTTACAAAATAATTCACATTCATCAGCATTACACCGTGTCCTGACCAGATTTGGTGTGACGCACTGACACACTACAAAAGGTATGATTTTTTTATAGCCATACTAAAAGCAAAAATGGATAATTTACCAAACAAACAAATGTATTTCATATGTATTCTACGACAAACACTGTATCAATCACTCAGTATGTATTTTCAATATTGTTAAAATAGTTTCATGATTATACACCAAAATTATAAATGCAACACTTTTGTTTTTGGCCCCATTTTTCATGTTTGATTGTGGCCTGTGGAATGTTGGTCCACTCCTCTTCAATGGCTGTGTGAAGTTGCTGGATATTGGCAGGAACTGGAACGCGCTGTCGTATACGCCGATCCCGAGCATCCCAAACATGCTCAGTGGGTGACATGTCCAATGAGTATGCTGGCCATGCAAGAACTGGGATGTTTTCAGCTTCAAGGAATTGTGTACAGATCCTTGCAACATGGGGCCATGCATTATCATGCTGCAACATGAAGTGATGGTTGTGGATGAATGGCACAACAATGGGCCTCAGAATCTCATCACGGTATCTCTGTGCATTCAAAATGTCATCAATAAAATGCACCTGTGTTCGTTGTCCATAACATACGCCTGCCCATACCATACGCCTGCCCATACCATAACCCCACCGCCACCATGGGCCACTTGATCCACAACGTTGACATCAGCAAACCGCTCACTCACAGGATGCCATACACGCTGTCAGCCATCTGCCCTGTACAGTGAAAACCGGGATTCATCCATGAGAAGAACTCCTCTCCAAAGTGCCAGACGTCACTGAATGTGAGAGAATGTGATCGTCTCAGACGATCTTGGAGGTGAAGATGCTGGATGTGGAGGTCCTGGGCTGGTGTGGTTACACATGGTCTGCGGTTGTGAGGCCGGTTGGATGTACTGCCAAATTCTCTGAAACGCCTTTGGAGACAGCTTATGGTAGAGAAATGAACATTAAATTCACGGGCAACAGCTCTGGTGGACATTCCTGCAGTCAGCATGCCAACTGCACGCTCCCTCAAAACTGGCAACATCTGTGGCATTGTGCTGTGTGATAAAACTGCACATTTTAGAGTGGCCTTTTATTGTGGCCAGCCTAAGGCACACCTGTGCAATAATCATGCTGTCTAATCAGCATCTTGATATGCCACACAGGTGGATGAATTATCTCTGCAAAGGAGAAGTGCTCACTAACACAGATTTAGACAGATTTGTGAACAGCTCATGAAAAATGAGGGCAAAAACAAAAGTGTTGCGTTTATAATTTTGGTCAGTGTAATATGTACTTATCCATTTTGTTGTGAGTGCAGTGTGCTTGTGGAAACACCCAATCCGTGGCCATGTCACATCTGGTATGGACAGACAAATTGCTTGTCGCTAAAATCGCTAGAATCACATCTTTTTAGGCCATGTGTTAGGGTGCAAATTATTTTATGTGTACCGTATGTATTTCAAACCTCTGCATGAGAACTTTTTCAGTTCACTTAAATATGCAAAATGCATGAAATTATTTGTGAATGAGGCCCTCTGAACTCTACATACTGGTTTTAAATGCTTTGCTGTGCACAGTCTGGTTGAGAAATGCTCTGCAGCAATGCTTCTAGGAAATTCTTTTTCTAGCTAACTGGATTCAGTTTAAGAAAAAAAGAAAGAAAGAAAGATATGCAAAAAGAAAAATAAGAGATTTGAGAGTGGAAGACAATGCACTGAGAGTAATGATGGAGAAACATTATGAGGAAGTAAAGAAAGAAAAGAGATGTCAGTACACAGAAAGACAGACATGAATGCGATCTGAAATCCACCCACTGCATGGGAATGACGAACGCTGAGTTTTGGGTGATTGTGTAAGAGAGGAAATAATGAGATTGCTACGGGTCACTGAACCGAGTCCATGCTGAGGACCTTCAGGCCTGCAGAAAGTGAGAGAATTTCACAATGAGAGTGTTCCCTACAGAAAACACACTTTGATTGTCGGATTATAAACCTTGTCTCACTTTAAACCAGAGAAGGGCCTCTCGTGTTTATAAAGAAGGCAATTGAAAGCAAGTGCTGATGTGAGTGTCATGAACATGTTTACTAATGTGTCCATAATTTGCAAACCTTTCAGTCAAATGCTTTACAAACACATTTCATTTCTCTCTCTCTCTCTCTCTCTCTCTCTCTCTCTCCATATATCTCAGCAGTACACCCACACACACAGATGATGATTCATGCTGCTATGGTACAGTGAATACAGACTTGAGCATTTAGAATCATTCTCTCTACAAATTAATATACTTTTTAATTAATTAATTTATTTTCCCTGAGGTGCACTTCTATTGTTAGCGTAGTTTGCATAAAATATTTATAATCTAGTTTTTATGGCCACATTCCATCCACATTCTAGCATCTTTCCGACCCCCCCCCCTTTTTTGCTGTATAAAAATTTAAAAATTCCTCTGTCATTCCATGTTTTCTTGCAACACATTCTCACTCCCAACTCGTCACATATTGACACTTGGTCAGGACCATTTGGCATCACTTTTTGACGCACAGGGTACCCCTTTAGCATCAATTTTTGACATGCAGGGTGCTTCATTGCTTTAAATAAGAAACCCTTGCCGTCATAATGCTGACGCAAAAGGCACTGGTAATTTTATCATCATGATTAAATTATATATTGGGTAATAATATTGCCATTATTGCATATATGTTGGGGTGTGATTTCTCAATGTAAACAGTCACAAGTTTTATTTACATTTCATTATCTACACATTTATGAGCACGTAACCCAACGCCTGCCCCTAAACCTACCATTTGTCAATAAAACACAAAATATAACTGGCAGATACAGCTAGTCATAATTCATTCAAAAAGTATTAATATTCCAAGTCTTTCGAGGCAAAACTATTGATTTATAAGAGGAATAGACGCGATCCGTCTCCGTCTGAAAGTATAAATTTATATAAAATTATTTATATTTATATTTTTTACAAATGCATGCAGGCCATTAAATTAAGGCAAACAGCTGAAATCAGTGGAGGACCCTGCACGTCCAAAGTGACGCTACCTTGAGCGTCAAACCTTGAGCATCAAAACATGATGCCAAAGGGTCCTGACCAAGCGTCAATATGTGATGAGTTGGGAGTGAGAACGTGTTGCAACATTTTATAGTGCTTTTGTTAAAAGATAAGTCTACAATATTTTTAAGTGCTCATTCACATACATAAAACCTGTGGTTTTGGAATAATATTGTTTACGTTTAGACTATAAGCTTTAAACTTTTCATGGTCTAAACATCTCATTCAGTTGTTTTTTTCCTGGTTTACTTAGCCTTGATTTCAGTCATAACTCAATGTAACTCACTGTAAGCATTTGCATTTTAGACACAGAAGTTTATTTTTGAAGATCATATTCAAAAATATACAGTAACACCTTATTTTACGGTTTCTTAACTAGTTGCTGATTAGCATGCATATTACAAGAATATTAGCCATTTATTAATACTAATTAAGCACATATTAATGCCTAATTCTACATGATCTTATTTTACATCCCTAATCCTACCCAATACCTAAAATTAACAACTACTTTACTAACTATTAATAAGCAGCAAATTAGGAGTCGTAGTTAATAGTGAATAAGTGTTCCCTATTCTAAAGTGTTACCATCTAGGCTTATATTTCTCTCCCCTTGATATTCCTCCCTTTACAAAAATGTATCATGGTAAACATAACTTCCACTGCAATACTAGGTAATACAAGCATGCCTCTTTCTACATATTTGGGAAAATAAAAAAAAAAAAAAAAACGTACCTGTACATACAGTACATCTCGGTTTCCAGCTGGAATGAACACTATTTGCAGTAACACCAACAATTTTTATTCCTTTTCACACAAATTATGATTAATTAATGAAGACTTGTTTTGATGCGATTCCTAACACCAAACTACATTATGGCCTCAAAACACGTTTACCATTGCACATGATTGTAAACTAATACATTTACTTACCTATACTTTAGTACAGGGAAAAATGTTAGTATTAATTAGTATTAACTAGTTACTTATTAGCATGCCTATAATTAACATCCTAGTTGTTTAATAGTACTTATAAAGCACATATTCTGCATGACCATATTCTACATCTGCAATCCTACCCAATACCTGAATTTAACAACTACCTTACTAATAAGCAGCAAATTAGAAGTTTATTGAGGCAAAAGCCATAGTTAAAGGTTTGTTAATAAGAGAACTAGACCTTAAAATAAAGTGTGACTATACATTTTGATGTCTGCATCACATAACCAGCTCCATATGCTTGGTATTTCTAACCCAGGCTCATTAGAAATACGTGCCTCTACATACATTTCTGCAACACCGTAATTACTGCAAGTTTTGTGGCAGTTTCAAGTAAAATGTCCAGAGAGCGGCGCTAAAACACACGTTCAATACGTGACCTTGGCACGTTTTTATTACGTTGGTACAGGCACGTATTGCTGCATTTTTATTATGCTGCTTGAGGTATGTATCGCAGCTGTTCAGAATTCAAATATCCGGGGTGTTTCGCTAAAGGTTAATGCTCTGTCTTATTGGAAATATCCCCTACACCAAACCCAACCCTAAACCTAACCAATAGTGTTAACAAATGCAAAACTGATTAAAAAACACATTTTGTGATGCAGCTGTGTTATTTTTACTTCCTCATTCAGATTTGAGCTTATTTGTCGCACAGTAGTTTCACGGGGTTCAAACCGGTACTCTTCAACACCCAAGTGCAATGTATGGTGTGAGCTACTGAGCAAACTGACTGCGTTCGAAAACTCATGTATATGAAGCTGTATGTGTGACAACAACGTTCAAAAGTATCCATTTTCAAACAGCGCAGGATGTTAAAATTGTTTTAAAACCATAATATAATATTTAGCAGTAGTAATCGTCTGAAAATAAGGCTTTATTAATCAAAACTCTGTGTAAATCATACTATGTGTGAAAAGGAATAAAAGTTTTACTGCCTCCAGCGTTCATTTTAACTGGAAACTACAGTGATTCGTACATATAGGTAAGTTTTTTAAGGTTTGCAGAAATATATAGGCACATATTTCCAGTGAGCCTAAGTTGGGTATTTCTGATGTAGTAAACTTGCTTGTTCGTGCACCCGGTGCAGCAATGATAAAATGCAAGATTAAATGGAATGGTTGCTTCAGCAAGTGTGTTTTTATCTCATGTTTGCTATTGGTAACACTATCAGTCAGGTTTAGGGTCAGATTTTCAAACATATTATTTTTAAATGTGATAGAGCATTAACCTTTTAGTGACATATTTCATCCAGTATTGCTGCAGTATGTACAACTGACTGCACAATAAAATATTGCCAGATTCACATTCATCTGTTTTTGGATAAAACTGAACACTGAATATTTCATTTTGAAATTGTTTCAAAACACCCAAAAGCAACAGAATATTTTGCAAAAATGTTGCCACAGACATACTTTTCCAATGAGCCTTGGCTGACAGTTTAGTTCTTGTAATATCAAAAAAAAAAAATATCTAAATGCTTTATACACAATCAAAAATTAATGTATATTTTATATCAGTAGCAGCATCTAGCAGCCTTAATCATAGCAGATTTATGAACATGGGGTGGATGGTTTAAAAAAAAACATTGAGTCTTTAAATGGAAAAAAGGAATTGTTTTCTGAGATCAATGTCTGATCATTCATTGCTCCACATGTTTGCATGTCGCACATTAGGAAAGCTGCTTTTCTAATACCCAGAGGGTTGTTTACAGGCGTCAATGACTTAACACAATCATTCAAAGCCATTAGGGGTGACAGAGCGGAGTCTGTTCGAGAATCAACCCCCAGTCATCCCAGAGGGACTCTAATGAAGATATCATAAATCTGTTGCGTGGTGATGGGTGTTCTGCTCATTGCATAGTAAAATCAGTGTTAGAGACAGTTTTAGGCCACAGTTTTACAGAACTGACATTTGGTTCATACAGCAGGTCTGGTTTATTTAATAGTTATAATCATTCAACATCCTTCACAATGTACATCACAGTTTTAGATAAAATGCTAAAAATCAATCAGTAGAGACTAAACCATTGTGCTGCTTATCTATCATGGATCCACAAATATAAAAAGCCAGCGTAATTTAAAAAAAAATTAAAAATGAAAAATTACTGCAAGGAGATTCTGAAGCAGAACAGAGTAAGGAGCAATGTACTGTGTACTTTCTAAGCCTACACTCAAAACAGATTTACATTAAATTTACATTTTAGAATTGTGTATTTGATTTGCATATAACATTTACATCCATTTGGATTACAATGTTCTAGTCATGAACAAACAAATTAACTTAAATGGATAGTTCACCTTTACCCTTGACGTTGCTGGTCCACATAGACTTCCATAGCATGGAAAGAAAAAAAAAAAACACTATGCAAGTCAGTGGGGTCCAGCAAGGGAAGGTGTACTATTCCTTTAACTCCCTAACTGTCACCGTCCTCTATACGGGATGCCTCCGTTTACTTCACCATATTACAAATAAATCCTAATCTCATCATGACAAACTATATATCGTTGGAAAGGTCTAAGTCTCCTAAATAGATATTTTACCACTGTTTTGTGTTAGAATTGATGTAGGAAAAAGAATAGATTAATTTATGACAAGAGTGCATGTCATAAATCTACATCATAACAGGAGTTCTGACCTTTGTCACAAAAAGACATTCTTCGTTGCCTTTTTCCCTATCACGTTTTAGATATCATAAGAAATTATATCTGTTGAAAACTTAAAATCTCAATATTCATCCTTTGAAAACTATTTTAAAATCAGACATTGCATTACCATTGAAAATGTACATTAAAATCATATTACAAAATGTTTAAAATTTAAGTTTGAATAGTGCATTTTTACGTCTATGTTCAAAATGGGAGTGAGAGTTAAATGCATATTTTTCAGTCATATATAAATGAAACAGGCCAGATTTCTGTAATATTACTAATAAACTAAATGTGTTTTAAAAACACAATAACCAGGTTTATATATTTATTATAAATAAATCCAGTTTGTTCCAATTTCATACATTTTAACTAACTGAAACCATGCTTATACAATTTAACTGGATAAATGTCAATGTTTTCACAGTGAATAGATGTTGATTCTTAGCAATTTGAATGAATGCATTTTATGATTTTTATATATAATTATTTAGATGAAATCAAATAGATGCAAATAGCTATAAACTATGGTATTATTTATTTGTTTATTTTTAAGTGGAGAAATCTTGCTTCTTCTCACATTCATTTATGCATGACTGATAAATATGTGTGATCGAAATGGATGAAAATTTTATATGCAATTTATACACATAAATCTTCAATTTAGGCCTGAATATTTATAATATTTAACAAACAAACAAACACTAAAAAACACTAGATCCCATCATAAGATTCCCATTCTGTGGAAATCAACAGTCAAAATGATAATTTGTATTTGTCACAACACTAAATCAATCACTGAAGCTGAGTGACCACTGCACAACCCCTGACCCTATGACTTCTGACCCCACAGGGCTTTAGTTACCGGAGTAAGAAAGTAATATTAATCATTAAAGGGATAGTTCACCCACAGATGAAAATGGTGTAATATGTCTGCCTTATTTTGAGATATTGAGATATTTTAAAGAGGTCATCGGATACCCATTTTCCACAAGTTGATATGATTCTTTAGGGTCTTAATGAAAAGTCTATAATATACTTTGGTTAAAAATTCTCAATGGTTGTGCAAAACAACACCCTTTTTACCTTGTCCATTAACATTCCTTTAAATGCAAATGAGCTCTGCTCACTTCTCTCTGCTGCTCTGAGTTTACTTTGTTTACTTTAGCCACATTTAGCGCGTTTAGCCGAGAAACTTGCTAACCAGCACGGTATTAGGAAAGGTGATTGCACAGATTCATAAAAAAAAAAAAAAAACCTTATACTCACTTCTGCTGTAAGTGAAGCTGGATCACGAATGATTTGCATGAACATAGATGGATATATGTAGATCGGAAGGTGCATTCCCTTCACAAACAAACGTAATCCACTGCATCTTCAACGGCTCAGATGTCGGGAGTAAATGACGACCACTATGTTCATTATTGCATCCAGCAACAGAACACCTTAATCACTCAATCGGAGATATTCCTATCTAACTTACATCCCTGCTCTGGCATCAAAACAATGGAGGTTGGACTGTTACAGCTGATCTGAGGTAAGACGCTCATGTCAATCAACTATGGTGGGAGCGGCCTCTGTCGGTGTGACGCCGCAACGACAGGCATCTGAGAATGGCTCGATTTGAAAAAGGAGATATTATTTTTACAGATTATTTAAAAACTACTGCATGGATTTTTATCATTATAGGGTAGATTTGTACGTACGATGCCAAAACACATTAATGTTCAAACAACATGTAAAAGTGAAGTTTGCATCCGATGACCCCTTTAAAAAATGTTTAAACTGTTTTTGCCTGTACAGTGAAAACAAACTGGACTGACTTCCAAACTGACTTCCACTGTATGGACAGAAAACTCTGAGACATTTTTCAAAATGTCTTCTTTTGGTGTTCCAAAAAGAAGAATCATAATGTTTGTAATTCTTGTGTGAACTATCCCTTTAAGAACATAAGGAGATCATTACTCACCACACATTGTACCAGTGGGAAAGCAGAAACTTCCCGTCCTGTTTTTTATTCCAGTGTTGCATCCATGCCTGCAGGACTTGAAAGAACCGCTGAAAGCCCCACTCTGCCCGGGTCCCGGTCCTCTCCCCCTGCACCCTTTCGTCTGCCTGGTCCAGTTCTGTCACTCTTACTTCCTCCCTCTGGTTCCTAAACAATCCCTCACGTTCAGACAGCTCGTTTATCCCAAGCTCAGACTGTTTCTAGAACCTTGAGAATCCAGTTAGTACAAGCTTGTTGGCTGTGCTGAGTGATGAAGCTGCTTAACAATGGTGTTATTTTTGCTGTGAGACAACAAGAAGCATGCTTAGGTTCATTAATCTTTCACTGCAACAGAATCAAGTGAGTTTGACGGTCCTGCTGTCCTCGTCTGGTGACGGCGCCCTGCATGGTGTTGCTCAAGTTTGTCTTTATGGTGCACATCCAAAATAACACACTCCAAGTTTGATTTCCAAAATGACCCTTTTTCACTGTCTCAGAGATGTATAAAGACGTCTTCTGTATTGCAATTGCTAACTAACCAAGAATGGAAGACTAGTCCTTTTTCAACTGGAATTGAAGAACAGATGGAGAAGTTTAAAGGTCAGAGGCCAAAAAGGCGTGCAGATAGTTCCAGAAGAGAAGAGGAAGCACGTTGGGAGCTCTGGCTTTAAATATTGAAATCCCATCTGACAAAACGTCCAAGGGAATCACAGCATCCACTGTCAACGTCCGGAAGACTTGAAGTTTAAAAATCCCCAAGCATCCTCAGTCTGTCTTCATCGTCTCCTGTTTCAGACTCTGGTTTCAGCATTTGTGTTCGTTTTTTCATGTCAGTCCCATTTTTGACTGCATTCAGGTCTTTCTTCATATTTTGTCTGGCATCTTCCCTCCCGAGCTCTCAATGTTGCTCAGAGCTGCTCACTCCATCGCTCTCTCTCTCTCTTGCTCGCTTTCTCTCCATCAGTTACTTTCCCTCCTCCCGTGTTTCTTGTCTCCTCTGTGTTGCTCTGTGTATCCTCCGTTTCCTTCCTCTCTCCTCCTCCTCTCTCAGTCCACATGGAAGCTCCCAGAGCGAAAGTCAGTAACAGACTGAGTTCATTCATCAGTGCCTACAAAATCACTCAGGCACACAGAACATAGAAATGAACAACATTTAAATGTGATTTCAGAGCATCAGACTGAACTACAACCAAAAACATTGACAAATTTGGTTATATATATATGTTCAGTAAAAAATTATGTACAAATGTTATTTTTTATATAATAATTTTAAATTTTAATGTAACTTATTTTCTATAAATTATGCAATTTATATTATTTATAAATAATTATTTTTAATATATATTTCTTTCTAAATTGATAATTACATTAAATTATTTTATATAATAATTTTCTATAAATTATGTAATTTATATTATATATAAATAATTATTTTTAATATATATTCCTTTCTAAATTAATAATTAAATAAACATTCATTATAAATTGTAAATTAATTTGACAAAGATTATATATGTGCAGTTTATGATTTACAAAAAAAATTCATAATTAAATAGAATTGAAATTATGTAAAATAAAATGTGTCATTATGTATATTATTATAAATTAATTTTAATATTTATGTATTTTATTAAAAAAAAAAAAAAAAATTTAATGGCAAAGGTGAGGACATGACCCATTTTAAATGGTCAAATTATAGAGACATTGTCAGGAGAGCAAGGAAAAGGAGGGAGATTTTTGAGGGCTTCTTTCCCTAAATTATCTTCAGTTACAGAGCATGTTGGGGGTATGTGATCATACAGACAACTTCTGATGGCCTGACTCAGCCTTACACACATGCACACCATCTCCCATGCTTGCGTTTTCTTGCTTTTGACTTAACCCATAATCCAACAGTAGCCAGTTGCTTAGCAACTGCCTCCAGGGAGACTTTTTCCGCATCAAAAGCAGCCTGCCCAAGACATGTGAGTCAGAAAACTAAGGATGTAGTGAGGGGGAATGTGGGAGGAATGGAGAGGGAGGGATAGATAAAGCTGACACAGAGTCATAACATATGTCAGAATAAGAGAACTGCAGCTCCTCATGAGGAGAAGGCGGAGTCCTGCCCAATTCCATCAAAATTTATTTATTTTATTCACCCTCCTTTATTTTTAGAGGAGAGGCTGATGAAATATTCACAGGCTGCAACGCAAGACTCACATCGCAATGGCAAACCCAATGCAAGCATCTCTTTCCCAAAGCTTACCAGGCTGATAACCACACAATATAACATCTCAAATTGCAAAATTTGCTCTTTATGTTCAAAATGGTTATTTTCAGTGGTTTTTGGTGATATTATGATGATTAATTCATATCATTAGGATTTGAAGGATTTGCACCACATGACATTGCCATAAAAAGGTCAAATTATTTAATATTTTTGGAAACTTGTTGACCTTGACATACAGTCATGAGGGACCTCTCTGTGATTTTTTTCTTTTCTTTTTACAATGTGTTTTTGTATGTTACTTGCACCACAAGAAAAAAAGTTTTTTTTTTTTTTTCTCTAATAAATAGTAAAATATTATGCCTACAGTAAATACTTATTTTCTTTTCAAGAATTTATTTGGTTAATGAGATATATTTCTTATATTTATCAAAGTCAAAGTCAAAGTCAGCTTTATTGTCAATTCTGCCACATCTACAGGACATACAGAGAATTGAAATTACGTTACTCTCAGACCCTAGGTGCAAACAGATAATATTACATATATTAAATACAAAAGGTAAGTACAGATAAATAAAAAAAAATTACATGTAATTATAACACCACAACACAACAACAACAACAACAATATACAAGTAAGGGCACATGTGCAAAACCAAACAGAGTAGTGCAAATGCAAAAGTATAGTACAAGTGGAGCTTATAAATATGATAAAATGACAGAGAGCAGTCTTATAACTGACACAGAGGTAGGTATGAGGTAGCTGGCAGACCAATGCTGCACAAAGTGACTGGTGCAGGTCTGTGAGTGTGTGTGAGTGTGTGTTTTTGCATGTATGTATCAGAGTTCAAAAAGTGCGTGGGGAGAAAGAGGGGAGACGGGGCAGAGCCGGAAGAGAGTTGAGCTTCCTGACAGCCTGGTGGATGAAACTGTCTTTCAGTCTGCTGGTCCTGGCCTGGAGACTACGCAGCCTCCTCCCTGATGGCAGCAGGATGAAGAAGCTAGGCATTGGGTGGGTGGGATCAGCCGCTATGCAGAGGGCTTTTCGGGAGAGACGAGTGCTGTAGATGTCCTGGAAGGAGTGGAGAGGGACACCAATGATCTTCTCAGCTGTTCTCACTGTGCGTTTTATGTCCCACAAAATAAAACAACAAACAAAGCAATAAAGAAAACAAACAAATAAATAAATAAATAAGATCACAACCAATCAACCAATAGTGTATAAGATTTTCCCTTTATGATATGATACATTTTTCAGCCAATACATACATGTACAGAGCCTGTGTATAAGTTTTGTTAAAAAATACTTCAACGTGCAATGGTAATATTTATGATTCTCTTTAATTTGGTAGGTCTGACAGAAAAAGATCAATGATGCTCACATGCACATTTCAGAACGTTAAAGTCATTCATTAATCATTAAAGGAGTAGTTCACTTCCAGAACAAAAATTTACAGATAATTTACTCACCCCCTTGTCATCCAAGATGTTAATGTCTTTCTTTCTTCAGTTGATAAGAAATGATTTTCTTGAGGAAAACATTTCAGTATTTCTCTCCATATAGTGGACTTCAATGGTGCTCCCAAGTTTGAACTTCCAAAATGCAGTTTAAATGCAGCTCTAAATGGCTCTAAACGATCTCAGCCGAGGAAGAAGGGTCTTATCTAACAAAACGATCAGTCATTTTCGAAACAAATTGGCAATTTATATACTTTTTAACCTCAAACGCTTGTCTTGTCTTGTCTATGTCTGCATTTTTTTTTTTTTTTTAGTTCAAGACAGTTAGGGTATATCGGAAAACTTACATCTTATTTTCTTCCACAACTTTAAAATCGTCCTACATAGATGCCGAAGTACCGACCTAGTGTTTACAAAGTGAACATGCAAAGAGGACCAAACGCCCTTTACAAAAAAAAAAACACAAAAAAAAAACAAGAGGTAAAACAGCGATGTAGGACGAATTTGAAGTTGAAGAAGAAAACAACATGGGAGTTTTTCGACACACACTAACTGTATTGACCTGGATTACACAGACTACACACGCGCATCCCAGAGATGAGACAAAACGAGCATTTGAGGTTGAAAAAGTATATAAATTGTCAATATGTTTAGAAAATGACTGATCGTTTCACTAGATAAAACTCTTTTTCCTCAGCTGGGATCGTTTAGAGCCATTTGAAGTGTTTAAACTGCATTTTGAAAGTTCAAACTTAGGGGGCACCATTGAAGTCCACTATATGGAGATAATTCCTGAAATGTTTTCCTTAAAGGGGTCATCGGATGCCCATTTTCCACAAGTTGATATGATTCTTTAGGGTCTTAGTGAAAAGTCTCTAATATACTTTGATTAAAAATTCTCAATGGTTTTGTAAAACAACACCCTTTTTACCTTGTCAAAATGAGCTCTGCAAAAATCATCTCATTCTGAAGGGGCGGTCACACTAGACTTTCAACATGCGAATTTTTTTCGCATGCCGCTGCGAATATGGGCGGGAGCAGGATATTCAAATATAATTTTTTATTTTAATTTACTATATTCCAGTTTAGTGTTTTTATGTATTTTTGATCAAATAAATGCAGCCTTGATAAGCATTCGAAACTTGTTTAAAAAAACGTAAATTCTTACAGATCTCAAACTTTTGAATGGCAGTGTATACGCACATGTATTTAAATACACACACGTATGTAACGTTACGTATAAATTCCATTCATTTATTTATTTCGGTGTTCAAATGTACCATCTATTCCTGTTTCCGCTGACACCGCGAACCAAGCAGCTTCTCATTTAATAGATTTTTATAATCTTTTAGAAATGTATTATATAAAATAGGATGGTGTGAAACTGCTAGAATTAGCGATTCCTCCATCTTCTTTTTTGTACAGAAAGGTCACGATATGACGTTTCGATCTTCTATTGGTCGCTCGCTTTCACGTCATGTGAATTCGCAGGTCAGAGTTCACCATACTTGAACTTTCCAACGCAGCGAAATGCGAAACTTTTCGCACGGGCTTGCGTTTCCGGTCTAACGCATTCGCATGCGTATGAATGGAAGTCAATGGAACGAAAAGCGCAGTGTGACCGTGCCTTAAGAGGTTGTTCCTTTAAATGCAAATGAGCTCTGCTCACCCCGCCCCCTTTACTCTCTGTGGAATGACCATCTTGTTTACTTTAGCCACATTTAGCCGCATTTAGCCGCGTTTAGCCGCTAAACTTCCTAACTACCACGTTATAAGGAAAGGCGATCGCAAAGATTCATAAAAAAATGCTTATACACACTTCTGCTGTAAGTGAAGCTGGATCACGAATGATTCGCACAAACATAGACTGATATATGTAGATCGGGAAGCACATTCGCTTCACAAACAATATCTACTGCATCTTCAGCGGCTCAGATGTCGGGAGTAAATGAAGACCACTATGTTCATTATTACATCCAGCAACACAACACCTCAATCACTCAATCGGAGATATTCCTGTCTAACTTACATCCCTGCTCTGGCATCAAAACAAGGAAAGTTACTGGACTGCGACAGCTGGTCTAAGGTAAGAGCTCATGTCAATCAACTATCATGTGAGCAGCCTCTGTGGGTGTGACGCCACACCAACAGGCATTATTATTTTTACAGATTAATTAAAAACCACTGCATGGATTTTTATCATTATAGGGTAGATTTGTACATACACTGCCAACACACATTAATGTTCAAACAACATGAAACAGTGAACTTAGCATCCGATGACCCCTTTAAAGTTAACTTATTCTTGGGATTTGTGCTGATCTTCAAGCATAGATCATTTCTAACTTTAAAAAGCTTGCTCTGATGGTGTGTATGAGCCTGTACTGTCTATAATGAATAAGATTTTTGATGTCACGCTAAGAAAAATGTGAATGGAGAGCAAGCGTCACAAAGTGAAGAAACATGTCAGAGTGTGTTGAGCCTGAGGACTGAGTTTCTCCTTATGAGTGTTTGAGTGAATGAGTGCTTGTATGTGGGAATGTGTGTGTGTCCATCTTCCTCAGAGAAATTCACAAACCATTTAGGCCACAAAAAAATGGCTGTCAAGGAAAACGTACTTACTCTACCCGAGGCTCTTCAAACAAACTAAAACATCCTGAAATTGAGCTAACTGCTACCACGCCTTGCGGTGCTTCAGACACCGACTGAGTCACTTTTGAGGGTTGGTACAAGTGCATTTTGACTGACATGATGAGATGACACAAGAAGAAGTGGATAATCTTGCAAAATCCAAAAGAATAAGCCATAATAAGACAAAAACAAGATCGGCGTGTACCGTGAGGTGATCTGTGCAGTCACTGAATAATTGATTTTCATTGACACAGGAATAATTTGTGACAATTAAAGGAAGCTTTACTTTCTCACGTACTGACCTACGGACTCTATCAATCAATGCAAGAGTGACAAGCTCATAATCCTTACACACACGTTAATCCCACACAGCATTGATTATATTGGCTTGTACAATTGACTGTAAACAGTTATACAGTGGATACAGATGGACATCCTGCTTATGTGTGTGTGTGTATAGACCATTCCACAGAATTGGTGCAAAGTCAGAGTTGGAAATATATATATACATATACATATATATGCTGTTTTAGGTAAATGGTAAATCAATAACAATTACAATTTTAACAATATTTCTAGTGTGATTTATGAGATTTTATGAGTTATTTTAAATCCAATATTTTTTTGTAAAAGGCAAAAAGTTGATCATACTGATTTCAAACTTAAGGATTCATTAGTATGAATATACATTTAAACCAATAACATCTTAACTGACAATTCAATATACTTTATTTCTGACAAAACATCCCATGTTTCAGCTGTGACTGCACATTTTCGGTAGTGACAATAATCTTTTTGTAGCAATCACATCACATTACAGAATTTTAACTCACATATTAAAATAATACGGGAACATACTAAAATACTAAACATTTGCACAACTGTACTTAAATTTGTTTATTTCCCACAAATAAAGGATTATGTGTTCATTTTTGTCACTACAAAAACAAAACAAAAAAAAAATGACATGTTTCAGTCATGACTGTTACACTAGTGACAATTTTCGATACTTTTGAACCCAGCTCAAAGATTGTAATCAGCACATGGTTAGCTAGTACAGTTCTGAACAGTTGTACACATACAAAACTAAATGTTATGCAATAACTCCCAAAAAGTGTTTTTTGCAAGTGTTTTTTTGCAGAAAAAAAAAGGTGTTTGGTAGTGACATTCCTTAAAGTTACACACAGATTTTCAGACTTTTGAACACATTTACTTCACAATGATGAAGTCTATCTACTCACCATATAGATACAATATGAGAGAAAGGGACACATGAATATTTCCTGATCATAAATGTATGGGGTGTAGTTACAATCAGTCTCAGCCATTAAAGTAATTTCATTATTTACAAAGAAAATATAAAATGAATATATTTTTTTGAATTTCACTTTTTTACAAAAACAAAAGATATATATATATATATATATATATACAGGGGTTGGACAATGAAACTGAAACACTGGCCAATATAGTGTTGGAGGTTTCATGGATATGTTCGCACAGCCTGGTGGCCTATCTTCACTGATTGCACACTGCACCAGTAAGAGCAGAGAGTGAAGGTTGACTATGTGCACCCAATGGATCAAACATTGTACCCTGAAAGTAGTGCCTTGTATCAGGATGATAATGCACCAATACACACAACAAGGCTGGTGACAGAGTGGTTTGATGAACATGAAAGTGAAGATGAACATCTCCCATGGCCTGCACAGTCACCAGATCTGAATATTATTGAGGGATGTTTTGGAAGAGCGAGTTAGGAAAAGTTTTCCTACGCCAGCATCACATAATGACCTGGCCACTTTTTTTTTTTTTTTGCAAGAGGAGAATAGCTTAAAATCCTTCTGGCTACTGTGCAGGACTTATATTTGTCATTCCCAGGATGAAATGATGCTGCATTGGGCACAAAAAGGCTCAACAACGTACTAATTGTTTTTAAAAAAACAGGTGTTTCAGTTTTATTGTCCAACCCCTGTATATATACTGTATATATATATATATATATATATATATATATAACAACAGTGGAATAAAATGCAAAAAATATTTAAATATAATTTTCATAAATGTAGGGGTTCGGGAAAGCCAATTCTCAACTAAATTCTTTATACATATTAAACATTGATATTCTAAATATTATTGTGGGTTTTAATAGGTAATAGGTAAATAGAAGGATCTTAGCCATTTGCAGACAGCAGTTTACACCAGTTATATGTGTGTGTGTGTGTGTGTGTGTACTTGTTTTTGCTACATTGTGGGGACCAAATGTCCCCACAAGGATAGTAAAACCTGAAATTTTTGACATTGTGGGGACCGGCCTGCGGTTAAAAAAATATTAAAAATAGTAAATGATGTTTGTCTGAAAATGTAACAATGCAAACATGTTTTCTGTGAGGGCTAGGTTTAGGTTTAGGGTTAGGGTTGGGTTAGGGGATAGACAATATCGTTTGGTCAGTATAAAATCTATAGAAGTCTATGGAAAGTCCCCACAATTCACAAAAACAAACATGTGTGTGTGTGTGTGTGTGTGTGTGTGTGTACTTGTTTTTGCTACATTGTGGGGACCAAATGTCCCCACAAAGATAGTAAAACCTGAAATTTTTGACCGGCCTTCGGTCCCCACAATGTTAAAAAATTATTCAAAATAGTAAATGATGTTTATCTGAAAATGTAACAATGCAAACATGTTTTCTGTAAGGGGTAGGTTTAGGGTTAGGGTTGGGTTAGTGTGTGTGTGTGTATTATCATGTGCTTGTGATGTAATACCTCACAAAACAACTTATTTATGTTCCAAAAACAAATGACTGATTCTGCTGCATGCTGAATACATTATTCACAAACTGTTCTGCGTCAAGTTAAATCATTCAATAACCCTGAAATATGACACATTTCTTAAAAAGAAAAAAGAAGAAAAAAATGCTGTAAGGAGACCAAAAATATGACATGCCAACAGTGTTTTTGCGCCTTCTGCTGGTTTTGTTGTGAACTGCATATTCGATGGAAAATCCGAGCTAAAAATCCGTGTTAGGTTTGCACAGGAAATGTAAAAATTATATTGTACTTTTGTAATTAAACATTGTTTCTATGTGGTTTCACCGTGGATTTGCATCCCATTTTATTATATTTGAGATACAATTAGTTTTATTAATATTTTGAATTATTTTTGATTTCTATATTTTCTGTTTTTATTTTAGCTCTAGTTAAATTTTTAGTAATTTGGTTTCTGTTTTTGCCTGTTTATTTATTTTTAATATATCTAGTTTTTATTCATTTTAATGTTGCCTTGGAAACTACCTGAAATAAATAAATATGTATATACGTATGTGTGTGTGTGTGTGTGTGTTATTTCAGTAGGCATTTTATTTCAATTTTTAATAGTTTAATTTAATTTAACTATAATAACTTTGCTGCATAATAACTCTGAATCAGTCAAAATCAAGAATTCATGTTTGAATAGAACAGTTATTCAAACACATAAACACAAATATTAGTGAAATGTTGCTTGGATGAAATATCATCATAATACACAGATGATTTTAAATATTTGACAGCTGATGCTTTTGCACCCAGTACAGCGAAGAAAATACAGACTGCCCCAACCCAGATTCCACTCCACAATAAATGTTCAATCATCCTCATTTCCCAAAATTATTATAGAGAAGAAGAAAGTCAGTTGTTTCTGCACCATTTAGGATGAGCACATCCTAAGCAAATGATGACCCACTGCAGAATGTAAATGGGTGTAGGACACTAAGAAGGAGCAACTTTGTTTACATTTAAGGGTTAAATTAAACTGTAACTGTATAAAAAGTTTGAGTTTAGTATGCTTAGTATGACCTATTGTAGTCCCAGCAGTAAAACTGGTAGCCCTGCCCCAAATTTCTGGTTTGTCAGTAGCCCTACACATTTTCTGTAATGTAAAACACTTTGTGTGGTTATTTAAAAAAGGCAAAGGAGAAACTGAGCACTCTAGTGGTGAATCAATAGCACTGCACTCATTAATGAATCAGTGAGGACTGAGGGAGGAAAGAACTCAATAAAAATAGCTGAGAGAGTCTTTCAGATTACACCCTACATAATGCATGGTTATTTGTCAAGTTCTTGACACAATGCAACAAAAAAACAAAAGTCTGAGTGCTGCATTAAACCACAAACATGCACATATGTGTCTTTGTTCTGTTTGATCTTAAAAGTCTTTATTTTCATTGGCTTGTGAAATATCTTGTAAATTCCCTTCTCTACTCGTCTCACCCGGACTTTTACTCCAGTGACTCATGCAAAGACAGAAAACTGGGATTTTAGGTTATAAAATACAGACTCTCCCTTTGTCCTACACCCAGACCATGAGGGGAAAAAACTAGGTTTGTAGGGTTCAATCTACCTTGTGAAGGACCAAATGTCCCCAACAGGATAGTAAAACCTGAAAACACCAGCCAAACAGAAAAGCAACTTAATAAACATACTGAATAATGCTTTTAGCAAAGTCTTAAAATGTATAAAACCCCTTAAAACCCTATTGTGCAAGGGTTTGGTTAAAAAACAAAACATCATTACCTCAGCATTCTAAACTAAATTTTAGCACATGCTGAAGACTTTTAATTTTTAAGACTTTTAATCTTTAATCCATTACCCCTGGTGAAAAAACAGCATATGCTGGTAGGTATGTTTTGATGCTGGTTTAAGCTGGTCCTTTGCTGGTTTATGCAGGTTATGTTGCTGGTCAAGGACCAGCATAAACCAGCAAAGGACCAGCTTAAACCAGCATCAAAACATACCTACCAGCATATGCTGACAATAAAAATACAGTATTTATTATGTCAGAATTATTTACAAACATTTCGCAACAAATTACACGTCAGTTGTGTATTTTTTTTTTAAATAAAGTCAGTGTTTCTATAGTTAAACTGTGGTAAAATAAAAACACTAACCATACTTTAACCATGGTACACAAATGGTAATCAGTACACGGGGAAAAACAAAACAACATTGTTACTACACTTTTACTGGTTTATTTTCATAAGCATTGTTGGGTTTCCACAGTTGAGGTCTGTGCATCGCGTTTTGTGTTTGGTTGTGTTGTGACTATTTGCGTTGCGTTTCTTAGTTTGTGTTGTGAGTATTTCCAGCGTGTTTCTGTATTTGGTTGCGTTGCGAGTATCTGCAGTGTATGTGCTGTCAAACTGATGAAGATGTTTTCTTAATTTGCTTAATTTTCCTATTTGCATGTGTTTTCTTTAGATGCCGCGCGTTGAGCTCTCTCGTCCACCGTAATGAAGACGGCCTGCGGTCCCCACAATGTAAAAAAATGATTCAAAATAGTAAATGATGTTTATCTGAAAGTGTAACGATGCAAACATGTTTTCTGTAAGGGGTAGGTTTAGGGTTAGGGTTGGGTTAGGGGATAAACAATATCGTTTTGTCAGTATAAAAACTATAGAAGTCTATGGAAAGTCCCCACAATTCACAAAAACAAACGTGTGTGTGTGTGTGTGTGCATATGTGTGTGTGTAGTAGTAGTAGATCCAAAAATTCTAATCAGGAGCAAGTGAGTTGCGTGAATCCTCATGCGGTTATATCAGGCAGAATACTGACAGCTGGCACAGGAGGGCATTAACTGACCCATCATACAATATGATGACCTCAGCAGTCTTGCATGGGTACCGTGTCACATGATGCACGGTAATCTGGGTCAGCTGGACTATAGCTGGCCTACCCAAATAGCTCTGGTATTCATTATCTGTTATCTAGGACCAGTTGCATAAACTTAGTCATGGTATTGAGACTCTGTCTTAACAACTAATTTATCATTTATAACCAAGTGGTAATTATTCTTTTCGGGTTCACATTAGACCAATCAACCATTTTATGTAATTGAATTTAAGTTATGACCAGTCTTGAAGAAAATTAAATGACTAACTTGTAACTTGTAAAACTAATCTACGTAGATTATAATACCGGCCACTGTTTTTTTGTAATGTGTCTTCAAATTAGTCCTAAAAACTAATGTTAATTTTGTTAACATTTACAAACTTTTTTTCCATAACTAAGACAAGACGACACTGACATCGTAAACACTAACTTTGACTATATCAACGTAATATTGCTGGCGAAAAAAGACATTACATTTACTTTTAACTACTTACAAAAGTGCTATTGTTAGAGGGTCAAGTTTTTTTTTTTTTTTTTTTTTTTTTTTTTTTTTAAGACAATGCTAAAATGTATTTATTTATGTATTTTTTAATATCTGAAATCCCGCTATATTTTTGAAAAAAACTGAAGAGAAAAAAAATATAGACTTACACAAGTTTAATACTTGGGGTTGTCAGATGTAAAATTTTTAAATCCAGAATCAGAACTTTATTCACTGGACATGTTTTCTGTCCATTGTTGCACTTTATCTTTAAAATCTCACAATCATTTGCAAACGCAGTCTCTAGACTGTGGACAAACTGATAATGAGATGAAAAAACAGCAACAAAAATGTAAGTTGTACTTTAGCGATCTCCACTGAGATATTCTGCTCAAATTAAAGCGTCATATGGGCCATCTGTGTTCCCTAACACAATCGTTTGCTGCTTAAATCTGTGAGCAGACCTTCTCAGTGATGAACTCCAATACATCCCAACATTATCTTGACTACATCGAGGCTAAAAAAAATGCCTTAACGCAACGTCAGTGTCATAAGTCTTTTTGTTGCTGTTGTTTTAATTAAAAACCTATGAATATAATGTGTAATAATTGGAATTAATATAAGGAATTTCACTTTTTTTAGCTTTTGAGGGAAACTTTTGTGTTGTACCAGTTTTTATAAAGTTGACAGTGTGATCATTTATAATTTAATAAAACAGGAAACATTCACGATAAGTAATTACAATTTAAATAGACCATAAACATTTGAAAGTAACATTTCCCATAATGCATAACAACAAAAACAAAAAAAAAACATTGAGATGTCAGGCAACTGAAGGGCTTTTCAAAGTGCACTTAACCCTGGGTTATAATTATTCTAAACACCGCTTTTAACCCAGAGTAAACTTATCGATTTAGTTTCAGTGTGAAATGAGAAACAAGAAAACATCTCAGGTTATGTATGTAACCATGGTTTCCTGAGAAGGGAACTAGACACAGTATCTAGGGTCATAACTAGACCCTGACCCGTCACCCAGGGGGCAACTGTCAACTCTGGATGAGCTTGATCAGAGGAACTGACTCGACAGATTTCCCTGCTCAAGAGGTATCAGTGAGGATACATAAGTGGAGTAGGGCCCAAGGTGAACCGAGGCCTGAACGAACTCAGAGAAGTGTGCAAGGTGGTGACTAGCGTGCACACATACCACAATGTGGATTTTAGAAAACGCACAGAAGCTAGCGTGTGGACTTACCATAAACATGAATGTAGAAGTACCGTTACTTAGGGGAGCTTAACTTAGGACCTGCCTTGACAGGTCCTAGGTAGCAGATGCTCAAGAGGTGTCAACAAGGATATGTAAGTAGAATGGGGCCCAAGGTGAAAAAAAGGGGCCTGAGCCAATTCAGGGAATGGAAATGAGGTTGAGCGTGTAACCCATACCATACAGCTCTCAACCTGAAAGGGAAACACAATGCTTGACTTGGGAGCAGTATGCTCATAAGTGATCCTCTAGAGTGAGGGGAGCACTACAACCTCAACCACAAAAGCAGCATTATCAGTGAGGCAGAAAGGTGCTGATTCACTGGGCCCTGTGGAGCAGAGAACTCAACATTTGGCATGAGAGGGAGACTCAAATGCTCAGGAGGGAGCAGTGTGCTCATAGGTGACCCTCTGGAGTGAGGGGAGCACTGCTGAACTCAACCAACAAGGAGAGCAGCCCAACAGGGGGGCATAGAGAGGCTTAACAACCTGTGTCTGCAGCTCCACGAAGCTCCAGGGAGTGCAGAACCTGGTGAGACGCTCAGTCGGGAGTGGCAAGCTCAAAGGTAACCCACTAGGGTGAGGGAAGCATTGCTAGGCTCGATCAACAGGGTAACTAGTCAGGGAGGCAGCAAGCGGCCAAACATCCTGGTGTCACCACCACGGAGCTCAATGAGCAAAGGGCTGACCCTAGCAAAGAGACGGGTCCAGCTCTACTGGTAGTGTGCGGTCAAAGCCCAGTGGCAAGTTCCTAGTTCTCAAGTAGAGAGAAAGATTCACAGGATCTGCCCAGGAATGGCAAGCTCATAAAAGACCCTCTCACTGTTACAGCTGAGCGTAGTCTTATGCTTTTTGATAGAGAGCATGGGTCCCGTTTAACCAGGCTCGATACAACCTGTAGAAAAACGGCACCTAATAACCCACGCATGCATAAAGAGCTACTGCTCCTCAGAGCCAAAGCACTTAGGAAGGGTTTCTGCAAAAACACATCTCACTCGTACCTCAGGGAAAGCAGTGAACTCAAGCCCATTCCACGGGGGTGATTATTGGTTCGACCATGAGGGCAGTGCAACAGGGAGGTCCAAGTGGGTCTAATCACCCATCGAAACTGCAGAGTGGAGTTGAGTGAAGCCACTCAACGCCTCATCGAGAAGAGCTCTAACACAGAGAATGTGCATGGTGGTTGAGTGGATAACTCAAATCTCAGGGGTCCCCTCAGGGTGAGATGTCCTGGCCAGGGAGCTTCTCAAAGCAGACGCCCACCCAGGATGTCCAGGAGCACATCACAAAGCATTACACTCTGAAAAAATGCCTAGCCTGAAAGGAAGACCCGCAAGTCCTGGGGTTGCAGCACTATACTGGGGACCTGAAGGCCAAGGAGGCTCCCCTAGAAGCAACTTGGCTGCATGATTTAACAATCATGAGGCTGAAGATGTAGGCTATCACCCAATCTGGATCCATTACCGACCAGTGAGACTATCACCATATTCAGTTGACAGTTTGAGAGGTTCTGACAGCAGGGGAGGTGCAAAGCAAAGTCAAAGATACAAAGACAGGTACACATAGTGCTGCAGAGAAAAGCTAGTTAGTGAGCCAGTATGGAGAAATATGAAGAGGAAGAAGAGGATGACATGTTCTCCTGGCACCCTTTTATACTGTAATCGTGCAGGTAGTGACAGAATATGCTGTCGCCGGCCAATGTTATCGTCATGTTTAGATGTATGCTTCAGACACCGGTCACGCCGAAGGCGTTCCCCATAGCGACCGCTACAGGACGCAGTTTGAAGTTCCCTCTCTTTATCCACTCTGCTAAAGAAAGAAAAATAATAATAATAACAAGTAAATAGAAACTATCACAGAATGTGTAATGGTTTTACGGGTTATAATGGCAATTTTAATTTTTCCATTAGTTTTTAATGGAAACTGTAATGGTTCCTGAGGGACTCTGGTCTGAACTGAAGGTGACTCATGTCACCTTCAGTTGGTGGCTTGTTAAAACCACTCATTTCTAATGAAGTCCCAAAACACACTGCAGGAAACCATTTTTAATGGTTTTAATAGTTCATGGTTGATGGTTGGTAATGTTTGTAATGGCATTTGTAGTGAAAACCATTATAATTTCTGTAATGGTTTCTGGGTTTTTTTTTTCAGCAGGGACATTGTTTACAGTGACCCAGAAGTAATTATTTCAAGTGTGAAAAGCCCTCAAGATTATGGCAGGATAATCTCAGAAGATTGGCAGAGACTTGAAACAGTGAGATTAAAAACAGCTACACACACATATAAAGACACATCCCTAAAAATGCTCTTTCTTTCTCATAATCATTGTCACACACACATACCACATCCGGTCTCCTCATGCGTGATCAGAACACACACCAGTGCCTGAAGCGACTGCTGTACTGTCCAGCTCAAAACAAGAACCAGAAACTGTGACATGACATGACATCTGAATGAACACTAAGGTGAAGCACAGTACAGAAGACTGGCACTATGAGACAATGAGTATGGGCACACAAGAGAAAAAAATAAACGCTTTGGCTTAATTCTGCAGCAGTGGAAACAAAATGTGTTTTGTTTCTGTTACATTATATAATGTATGATTTTTGAAGTTTAACATGAATTAGGACAGGGATTTTTAACTCACTATTGCTTTCCTATCATTAATCCAGAATGTATTCACAGGCACTGTTTAGAGTTACAGCCCTCTAGTGCTTAAGCCATTAAGCTAACCAATAAAGTGTGACAAAAGTCTTAAGTTTCTGTTCAAATGTCATACTCTGCTTTTTACAATGCTTTGGGGCGAGAGATGGGAGTTTTTCTCTCTTCACTGCTTTTCAGCACTCATTGTGTGTCCGCATGAGGCATCTGTTCCCATCAGCCTCAAGCAGCTCCTCAGCTTTTTGTTATCACTTAATAAAGCAAATGTGTAAAAATAGCTTCAGCCAGAAGGTTAATAATATTTAACAGTTTGAAGTGATTTCAGGCCTGGAGCAATAAGACGTCTGTGAATGACAGATTGCCTCAAAAAAACTAATAGTTCCTTCTAGCTGAGAAGACACTTTATTTCATAAAATAAAAGCATCACTGCACAGCTTACATAATTTTTCATAATAGTATATCCCATACTGAAGTATTTCTTTTTCTCTGCCATGCCATTAAATGATTTTTTTTTACAGCAGGTAGGACTTCCAACAGTGAGTTTTGAATATCTATTTAGTGGATGTTGTTTGAAAAGATTTGGAAATTATATGTATTCAATACTTCGCAATATGACATTCTGGCCCTTAAAATGGAAAATGTGGATAACTCAACAGAAATGTCAACTTGGATGATAAATATTGATGAGGTTAAACAGGGACATTTTGAATAATCATTCTTAACCAAACTATTTTCAGTTATTATAATTTATATCTATTTATTATTTTGAGAGCAGTCACTTTCTTTGTTCAGACTGTTCAGGAGTTTTAGGCAAGACAACATCTGGTAAATGATTGTAAAGCAAAATAGGCCTAACTTTTGTTTAAATCAAGTTTATTGTTAATTTTTATTTATTTATTTATTTATTAATTAAGTTTACCTACTAATATTCTGAAATTTTTTTTTTTTTTTTTTTTTTTTTTTGCATGTGCGGTAGCTGCAACATAACCTCTCCTTATTTGCACTGTGTTATTTGAAAGCCTGAAATGACACAAGGTTATTTAATAACGTCACAAATGTCCATGTCAAATGCTGCATAAAAATGCTTATAACCAATCACAATGAGATGTAATTCAAGCAGTGTTGGTAAGGTTACTTTGGAATTGTACTAGGTTACATATTACAAGTTACTCTATTTAAAATGTAATAAGTAGTGTAACTTTTCAATTACTTAAAGTAATGTAACTTATTACTTATGATTACTTTTTGATTACTTTTCTAAATTTCTAATATTTTCAACCGTTAATCATTTTAAAACATTAAACCAGGCAGAGTTAACCTTACAGTAGCACTCAACACTGATTACTGTCAGACTTTATCATTTGAATTAAGATTATAATAAGTAAGGGGTAATAAACATCTTTATTTTGCAATAACAACTGGCTGGATGTACATTATCCCACTTATTACACAGCTGCTTGCCACAAAAGTGAATAATTATACATAAAACACTGATCTGAGTTGAAATATTTGAACACAAAACTTCCAAGAAGAAATCAGTTGCTAGCAAGTGGCAGGTTGAGAGAATTAAGAAATTGTACACATAATATTGAATTGAGCTTCAATACTTTATTAGCTAAAAAATGCAAAGCTTCCACCAAGAAAAACCATCATGCATATAGCGCCGGCTTATGACTGACCAATCAGAATCGAGCATTCCACAGAGCTGTGTAATAATTTAATTTAAAGCACAACCACACAAATTCAGACTTTACACCTCTTATTTACTTCATACTGTAAACTAATACTTATTTAGTTTAATAGCTGTGATACTGGTTTTGAAATCAAATGTTTGCATAATTATGACAGGAAACACTGGCATCTAACAATGCCTTGGAAAAAATCAAATAATCTTAAAAAATAAATTATGCATAAACCCAAATAGGAAATAAATCAGTTGAGAATAAGCATGTGTTCTATTCTGTGTCCTCAACTCCTGAAACATTGGTGTCTCATTTTAGAGCAGTCAATGCAATTTTGGAAAGAAGTCAATTAAATCTGTATGTGGGTGTGTGTGTAAAAACAAACAAAAAAAAGAGTAAACCCTTTGTAATCATTAACATTTTCAAATGTAACTGTAATTTAATTACTCATTTTTCTCAGTAACTGTAACTAATTACAGTTACGTTTATTTTGTAATTAAATTACGTAATTACGTTACACGTAACTAGTTACTCCCCAACACTGAATTCAAGCAAGCCAATCAGTTTTCACCATTACATTAGTCCTCAACAAACCTGCTTGCGGTTAAGGGAACAGGTGAAGCTTTGAAAGATGCCCAAATATCGCTAAAATTAATGAAGAACCTCAAAACCTTTTTGTAATGTATTATTTGTCCTATAATGATTCTTAAATTGACAAATGTTGTGTTGGCAGTTAGATTATAATGTATTCTTAATTCTCAAAACTTTCGGTTAAGGTATCGTTTATGTACATCAGCATAATTATCAGAAAATGTAACCAAATGTCGTTTGCTTTCTTCAGTAATGATGAATTAATTCGCGTGATTAAAAAGTTATGTTTACAGGCCAAAAGTTGTGAAGCGGTAGCAGGCAGTTCAAGTGTCAGTGTGTTTGACCGTCAAAGAAAAAGCACTATAAATAATTCTGTAAAGACGGCGGGCACGTGCACGCCTGCAGCTGAATTCAGCAGCAGAAGCGCGCGCCGCGCACGCAGCCACGCGCGTACAGCAGCGACAGAGACACGACTTTCAACCTCACAGTGAGACGCTCGTGAGGAGGAGAGTTCATCTCGACATCCGCGGGACAGGAGCTAGGATGGAGTTATCACTGATGGCAGCGCAGGTAGGACTTACAGCGACATTTTTATTATCAATTTGTTTTAATACTCATAATTGAGGCTAGTTAGTGGACTACCATGACTACCATGAAATAGTGTATTGCAACAGTACTGGACTTCGTTATAATGGAGTTTTCTATGCAGAGTGAAAGTTAAAAGGCATTTTTTCCTTATGTTATCTGTGAAACTCTAGTTCATGATATAGCAAAGAAACACTTCAAAACTTTGTGTAACAGTATAATTAAAGTGATAGATTTAAAAACATTTAATACTCATGTAAAATAGATTTTTAAAAAATCAGGCTATTTAAGATGTGATGAGTTTGTTTCTTCATCAGATTTAAGGAAATGTAGTGTCACTTGCTCATTAGTGGATCATCTGCAGTGAATGGGTGCCGTCAGAATGAGAGTCTAAACATCTGATTAAAACGTCACAATAATCCACAAGTAATCCACGTGACTCCAATAAATCAATTTGTGTGTTTTTGTAAGAAATAAACCCATCATTTAAGCCTTTTAACCTTTTAAACAGTTCTTGGTCTGAATCAGAAGAGAAATTCGCACAGAACAAGCACTGTTTACAGTCCAAACAGTTGTAAACAAATATGTGGGTGGATTTTGATGTGAGAGGACAACAGGGGATGGACGTTTTCATTGGAGGAAGCATTACTATGTATTATAGACTCATATTTATTATGGTGAAAAGTTAAAAACATATTAATGATGGATTTGTTTTTTTCATAAACACACAGCTTTTGACTTTACAAGACATTAATTGATGGACTAGAGTAGTGAGGATTACTTGTGAATTATTGTGATGTTTTTTAATCAGCTGTTTGGACTCTCATTCTGATGACACCCCTTCACTGCAGAGGATCCATTAAGCACTGCATGTAAATACAAGATGGTGCCAAAACTGGATAATAATTGCAAATAATAGATTTGGTAATACTCTATTTTAAGGACCAATTCTTACTATTAACTAGTTGCATATTACTATCACATTGGCTGTGTATTAGTTCTTATAAAGTACATATTAATGCATATTAAAACAAATTTTAGATCCCTTAATCTGACCCCATACCTAAATTTAACAACTACCTTACTAACTATTAATAACCAGCAAATTAGTTTTTTCAGGGAAACATTTTAGTTAGTAGTGAATATGTGTTTCCTTAGCGTTACTAAAGATTGTGCCTAAACAGGACACGTTATTGCTATGTAATGATTTTACAGGGGCAGTAATAATTAATAATTTTCCTTTAAATTCAAAAAGCATTTTAAAAGGAATCTATACTTTTATAGTCATAGTTGCAAAGTACAGCTGAAAAGGCTCAATGAGTGTCTTATGGTGAAACATCTGGTAACGATGGCTGATTAATCAACCTGCTTTTTCTTTGGGTACTTAATTATCAAGTGACAGAATGCTAATTAGAATTGTAAATTGGCCACCGGTCGCATTTTTCCTAAACTCATGCAGTCCGGATCACAGATGGAAATATGTGACCATGGACAACCATGTGTGCTCATTTATGATTTTTAATGATATAGAGCTCAAGTTCCTAAAACAGTTGCTGTAGGTATGAAACATTGGTAATACTTGATAAAAACCTTCATAAACATGATTAGATTTTAGTGCATGACTCTCCAGAATACTTGATTCTGATTGGTCCGTTATTTTTGTATAGTGACGCTAAACTGTGAGTTTGACTGATGTGGTCTTTTTCTCCAAACATAATAAATCATTTAAACTCCTATCAATATTTAATACCCCTTATTTATTTTTTACACATTTTTATAAAGTGTTACCAAAACATTTTTTGGAGGCACATTCACAGTTTAAGAGTTGACAGTCAACAATATCAAGAAGTAGGTAATGTGAGGTTAAGGATTTCTTGAATCGGGAGTGAAGCTTTAGAGCAGTTTTCTATTTATATTTAATATACCGTTCAGAGCCTTGAACATCGCTCTTTGGAAGTCACACTCCTTCAGGTTCACATGAAAGGTATTTTTAGAGTTTCTCAAGCAACTCTTCTAAGGAAATCTCTGTCAGGAAATGAAGGTAAAAAGCAGTGTCATCTCAGCAGGATTCACAGTCTCACAACAGACTCAGTGACAGATAAGACAGAGGAGGAGGGTGTGGGAAGGGTTTAGGGTCTGTTTGAGTTTGACAGGTGATTCATTCTGCACAGGTGAGACTGAACAAACTGAAAAATGTGTTGCAAAAACCTGAGGGAAAGTTATAAAGCATCTCTGTTTATATGAAATAAAACAATTATTAGTATTTATAATCTCAAGTAATCTTTATATGGTAAGACTTTAAGATAAGGGGGTATTCACCCCCTTGTTATCTAAGATGTTCATGTCTTTCTTTCTTCAGTCGTAAAGAAATTATGTTTTTTGAGGAAAACATTTCGGCATTTTCTTCCATATAATAGACTTCAGTGGTGCCCCCGAGTTTGAACTTCCAAAATGCAGTTTAAATGCAGCTTCAAAGGGCTCTGAATGAAAAAGAAGGGTCTTACGTAGTGAAACGGTCAGTTATTTTCTAAAATAAAATACCATTTGTATACTCTTTAACTGCAAATGCTCGTCTTGGTCTAGCTCTGCTGAACTGTGTGTATTCCTGTTTATGACAGTTACGGTATGTGGAAAAAGTCCCATCTCATTTTCTCTTTCAACTTCATTCAAAATCATCCTACATCACTGCAGAAGTACTGACCCAGTGTTTACAAAGTGAACATCCAAAGAAGGTCAAACGCCCTTTACAAAAAATGTAAAACAGCAATGTAGAACGATTTTAAAGTTGAGGGAGAAAGGAGTTGTTCAGCATACCCTAACTGTCATAAACAGGAATACACACAGTTCAGCAGAGCTAGACCAAGACGAGTGTTTGAGGTTAAAAAGTATAGAAATTGTTTAACTAACATGAACAATGAGCAAGCACATTTGCTACAGTATTAATCTTTTGCACAGGCTATAGAATGTGATTAGAAAAGGTGACAGAAATGTTACTGAAAGTGAGAATATCCCACTCAAGACAAATTTGTCAGAGTTGTCACAGAAATAAGAGTGAAAAGAGTCTGGACTTTGTTTCTTCATCAGATTTGGAGAAATGTAGCATTCCATCACTTGTTCACCAATGGATCCTCTACAGTAAATGGGTGCTGTCAGAATGAAAGTCCAAACAGGTGATGAAAACATCACAATAATCCACAAGTAATCCACACCACTCCAGTCCATCAGTTAACCTGTGTTTGTAAAAATACATCAAGACATTTTAACATTAAACCGTTGCTTCCAGATAAAATAAGAGTAAGAGACTAGAGTAAAAAAAAAAAATCATCTAGTCTGAATCAGGATAGAAATATGCGCGGATCAAGCATGAAAACATGATTTTGACATGAGGACAACAGGAGATGGACTTTTTCACTGGAGGAACCATTATTATGGATAATGGACTGTTTTAGCCAGAAGTAATGGTTTAAGGTTAAACATGTCCTGCAAACACAGAGCTTTTGGCTTCACAAGACATTAACTGATAGACTGGAATGTGGATTACTTGTGGATTCTTGTGATGTTTTTATCATTATTTATTTTTATGTTTGGACTGACGGTATTCTGACGGTATCCATTCACTGCAGAGAATCTGCTGGTGAGAAAATGATGTAATGTTACATTTCTCCAAATCTAATGAAGAAACAAATGCATCTACATCTCTGATGTCCTGAGGGTGAGTACATTTTCAGCACATTTTCATTTTTGGGTGAACTATTCCTTGAAGCAAGTTTGAAGTGAAGATCTTCTCAGTTGATTTCATGATACAATACCTCTGTAAAAGGTAATGCCACAAAATGCCATTTTCTGATTCTCATCTTGTTACAAACCTGTATGACTTGCTTTCTTCTGTGTAACATAATGACAGGGTCAGTTTTAAGGTTAGCTCTGCAGGTGTTTATGCATTATGTTTGTGTGTGTGTGTGTGTGTGTGTATGTGTGTGTGCGCTTACCACATTTAAAACTGTGCAGTTAATGTGAATGTCATGCTTCAGTCAAATGTCTGTACAGCTAAGAATAACATTACTCAATCAAGGCTAACATTTTCTGTAATGTGAATGTTAGAACAGCTGAAGATGGATTGAGTTTGCATGTTTAGTTTATTCCCTCTTGCAATCTGAGTGTATTGTGGTTGTAATACTCTGGTTGTGCCACAGAACTGGATTACAAAGATGGATAACATTTGATGAGCTTCTCATGAGATCCAAATCAGCATTAGAGCAAATCTGAGCCAGTTTGCAAACTAAGAGGAGAGAAATAAGCTTTAGAAACAAACATAACAATGATGAAAATAAAAAGAAAAAGAAGAACAGTGAACATAATTTGTCTTTCAGCTCTCTTTTAGCCCAATTATACACATTTTACCATGCTGAAATCATTATAGCAGTAGAGGTGATGTATTTAAGTGATTGCAAGAAAGTCTTAAAAATATTTTGCAGCTGGATCCAGTTTTATATTCTTAAACATTAAAAACACTTAAAAAAATATCGTTTCTTACTACAGTGAAAACTATTAAAATGTTTTTTGTTAATTGAAATAAAGATTAAATAAAATATAAATATTAAAAAAAGCTTGTAACTAAAATTACTGAAAGTGAAAAAGTAAAGATAAATAGAAACAGGAAAAAATAGGTATGAGCAACTTCATTCAAATCTTAGTGAAAACTGAAAATAGAAAACTGAAAATAGTACATAAATATTGCTAAAATAACGTTGGTTTCACACTGTAAAAAAAAAAAGTCATGGTTACGTTTATTTCATCAAAATAATGTAATCGTTTTCAACTCAAGTCAGTTTAATATTAAGTTAAAATGACTACACATGAATCGGGACTACAAAATTTAAGGCAGCAGCTTTTTAGATTGAATTAATTAGAAATTTGTTACACTGTGCACATAATATTACAGTTGGAAGCTGTCTTTGCCATACAGTAGATCATGACCAGATGTTCTGGTCATTATTCATGATCCTGGTTTGCATGCTTGAAAGACCCAATCTGATGAGTTTCAAAGGCTTAATGCTTTCGCTTAGATTAAAATACACAGTGCGTTACCCACATATACAAGCACATAGAGACACATGAGAAAACAGGATGACTGATGGACAGATGGACAGCAGAATATATATATATATATATATATATATATATATATATATTTGGCTGTTTGTAGTATCTGAATAAGGTGAGATTAGTCTGATTTTCCTGTGAATGTAACAGCCAGCGGATCAGTGGAGACTGACTGTAATCCAGCAGAAAGATTACTCTCGCTCTCTCTCTAACACACACACACACACACACACGTGTGAATCCGGGAACAGACGATGTAGAGTATGAGCGATGGGACTCTTATAAACACTTTGTTCACCAGTCAACTAAGGAGCAGAAACCTCAGAGGTACAGAGGTACTCATTTAAGTTTTTCTACATTTGTTTCTTCTCTTCTTCCCCTTTAACTTCAATGAACTATTGAAGCTAATTGTATTTTCTGTTTTTCCTGTCTCTCCATCTTTCCATCTGTCTAACATAGTTCCTGAACTGCTCTGACAGGAACAGGTTTCATGAATTGTATGTGTCTTCGTGCAAACAGCCATGTGTGTGTTACTCTAATGACCCTGTATTCATCCATCATGTCTTTATGTAAATGATAAATGTGGTTTGATAACTGGATTGTGATTAATCAAAGTTCAATGGTTGGTTTTGGGTCCCTTACCAAAAACAGGTATACTTCAAATTTATTTTATTAAGTATACTTAAGTAAAGATTAAGTATATTTTTAAGTATACTTTATGTAGTATACAAATATTAGTGTACTAGTAGTATACTTTTAAGTGTACTATTTCAGTACTCCTTGGGACTATATTGGCCCACTTTCTAGTATATAAAAGTATACTTTTAAATACACTTCAAGTATAACAGTAGTAAACTTTTGAGTACACAACTGATACACAACTATCAATGTTTTTAGTTTGTACTGTGAGTATACAAAAAGTGAAATTATAGGTATACTAATAGTTTATTAATTAAACACATTTGTATCCATTTTTAGTACACTTAGAAGAATAGTCTCAGTAAACTACTAGTGTAGTAGTTTTATACTGCAAGTATACTCATAAGTTTTCTTTAAGTGAACTTAAATTTACCTATTAATTTGTGTATATTTTGCTATATGAAAATCTGAACATACAAAACATCAAAAGAAAGAACAGGGCATTTGCTTGTAAACAAAAACATTTTATTCTAGCCTCATGCATTCTTGTTTTAATGATATACTTTAATGTGGGTAGGTTCATAAAATAAATAAAGAAACAACATTTTGAACAAAAACCAAAAAAAAAAAATATTCATGATAATCAAAATGTAGATGGAGGTGATCAACACCCCAAAGCTTAACTTCTGAGAAGTATAAAAAGCACATTTCTGAAAAGTACATAAAAAGTAGACAAAGTATACTTTCCTAGTTTTAGTTTAAAAGAAGTATACTAATAGCACATTTGAATAAACTTCTTTTTCTTAAAGGAGAACTCCACTTCCAGAACAACAATTTCCAAATAATTTACTCACCCCCTTGTCATCCAAGATGTTCATGTCTTTCTTTCTTCATTCGTTAAGAAATGATGTTTTTTGAGGAAAACATTTCAGCATTTTTCTTCATATAATGGACTAATATGGTGCCCTGATTTTGAACTTCCAAAATGCAGTTTAAATGCAGCTTCAAATGATCCCAAATGCGGTTGTAAACGATCCCAGCCAAGAAAGAAGGGTTGTTTGATCATCTTTGCATGTTCACTATTGTTACGATCCTCGCATCTGCACGATTCACTTTGTGTATGTGAATGTGCTTGTGTGTATGTGTGTGTACAGGTACCGGCGTAGCGATGGATCACGTGGTTGGTGAACTTGGAGTCAGCTGATAAAAGGGCGGCGTTTTCGAAACATGGCGAGCTCATTTTTAAGCATGTGCGTCGTGGCGTGTGGAGCTCCAGATTCCAGCGCTACAGCGGATCACTGATCGTTTTCTTTTATTTGTTTAGTGTCCGCATTCTGTTAACTTATATTGTATAAGATCTTTGCTGTGGTTCGAGTTACAACCCGAACCCTAGTTTGTTTTGGAGGACATTTGTTTAGTTTGCTTGAGTTTTTGGAGCGTAGGGGTGACCTGCCCTTTTATTTTTTTGAATTGTTTTTGCGATGTGTTTTCATTTAGGGAGTAAGGGAAGTTATTTGTAATTTTATTTTCTTTATTTACAGGTTATTTATATGACTTTATTTTCTATTGGATTTTGTTTGCTATTTTGGCCTTGGGTCACCCTGAAACCATTGCTCCATTTCTTTATATAAATATATTTTCTTATCTATTTTCATTAATAAATGATTTAACTTTATGGTTTTGTGTTTTGGTGATCTGTTGTATCTGGAATCCCGTCACTTACATGCGCACGCGCATCCAACCCCTAGACAACGGGTCGTAACAACTATGCAAAGCCTTGATCGGATCTTCTGCTATGATGTAGGATGATTTTGAAATGATTTTTGAGGTTGAGGGAGAAAATACGATTGAAGTTTTTCGACATACCTTAACTGTCTTGAGTCAGAATACACAGTTCATGGAGAGAAAGGCAAGAGGAGCATTTGAGATTAAAAAGTATTTAAATTGTATTTTTTTAAATGAAAATAACCAATCATTTAGCTAGATAAAACCCTTCTTCCTTGGCTGGGATCATTTACAACCGCATTTGGGATCGTTTGAAGCTGCATTTAAACTTCATTTTGGAACTTCAAAATTGTGGCACCATATCAGTCCATCATATGGAGAAAAATGCAGAAATGTTTTCCTCAGAAAACATAATTTCTTTATGACTGAAAGGAAGAAAGACATGAACATCTTGGATGACGAGGGGGTGAGTACATTATATGTGAATCTTTGTTTTGGAGGTGGACTTCTCCTTTAAGCGTTCTCTGAGTAAACGGAATATAATTTAATAATAATAATAATAATAATAATTAATTAAAAATTAATTAATAGGTTGTGACAAAAAAAAAAACATTAAATGTGACATTTAAATTTAACATTTAAATCTTAATATACAATGTATTATATAATTTATGGTTAAGCCTTTTGATTTTCTTTTTTACATCAATACTGCTACTCTGTAAAAATAACTTTAAAAAAGTCTACTACATTAAAAACAAACAAACAACACTTTTATTAGGTTAGGTTCAAATTAATGAATTGCTAAATGATAACAGGGATTGTATGGTTAAAATGCTGTATTTTTAATGGTTTGTGTTGTGAAGAGCGGTGGGTTAATGACGTGTGCATTTCCTCTGGTGAACTCTGAGGGAAGCCGATATATTTCTGAAGTGTGACACAGAGTTTATTTGATGGAGGCTTTACAGCATGTACAGCTGTTCATCCTGAGCATGCAGAAATCTGTCAGCTGCTGCACTGAACCAATGCATGTTTACATGGAGACGATGCCTCATTAGTGTATAACCGCTAATAACAGCCTTTAGCTGTAACAAACAACACAAGTGGCTAACTACCATTGGGCACATGTGTTTTGTGTGTGTGTACATGTGGACTAACAGGATTAATTGCTGGTCTTCAGTCTCTGTTGTGTTTATGTATGTAATGCATTAAGAATCAAACAGAATCTTTTTTGGCTCTTATCTAATCATATTAAGACTTGAGTAGCAGTATGTAGCTAATGAGCTGTATTCAGGAATCTTAAAGATAATGAGGGAAAACTGTATATCACTTGAAATTAGTTTCAAAGTGACACATCATTAATCTAAATTAAGAATAAGAGGGATTTCTGCACGCTAACTCACAATTTATCCACATGGAGCAGATCTGAAATTTCTCTCAAAAAAACAAACAAACAAAAAATTATAAATAAAATAAAATTTTATAGATGTTTTATGCATGTTATAGATCATACGTAAACAATTAATCCTTGAATACTGTTTTTTTTTACCTTATAATGAATGTCATAACTGCATACTGTTTTTGTATGATATACTATTACAGTTTTCAAACTATCAAATTATGAGCAAAATTAAATCATTTGAAGAGGTAATGAGTAGGATACACCATAGATGTCAAACAAACACCATAAAACATGTAGCCAATCCGATTTTAGAGTTTTTATCTAAAGCTAAATTTGAAAGCCTGATAAAGGTTTTTTAATTGCTCTTTATACTATTTCAACTTGTGACTCACCATGAAAATAACCTGGCATGGCATTAAAGCAGCCAACTAACCAAAGCGATGTCTTTTGACACCATATGAAGCAGTTCTTCAACCTTCAAACAGCTGTTCTGAGGTCAGTTGACTAGTGATGAGTGTGTCTGGATCTGATGAATGGAGCTTGTCGTTGTGCAATGATGTGACGAAGAGCAACAGAACAAAATGATCATCGTTACCTAGAATGCACCTGTACACCTTCAGACTGATGATATCAATTGCCAGATGGGAGCCATCAAAACATTACATGATAAATAGAGATGTTTTATTTTCAGCCAGGTGCCACCATGACACAGCTCAGAGCAGGAAAGTCAATCTTTTGTGAATATGCAAGACACCCAAAAATGAAAATTCTGTCTTTAATTACTCATCCTCATGTCATTCCAAACTTGTAAGACCTTTGTTCATATTCAGACATTTTTGATGAAATCTGAGAGCTTTCTGACCCTGCATTGACAGCAAAACAATTGACAAGTTCAAGGCCCAGATTCACGAAAATAAACAGAATGAAAATAGTCGGTACTGAGCACGTCCGAGTTTGAGGATGCAGCCTTGCTCGCTGATAGTCTGATTCGTTTTCATGAAAAGGTTCTTTCGGATAGATCGTTTTAATAAACCATTTCAAAAACGATTCCAAAGTTATTTTATGGTGAAACGGCCATAACTGTCCACGGTTTTGAGTGCTGCACGACAGAACAGAAAACGAGGGCCTTGGTTCTATTTCCATCTTAAATAAAATGCTATTTTTATCCTTTCTATCAGCCAATGATAATTCTGAATAAAAACGCAGAGAGCACAGATCAGTGGCCGAGAGCGCATCTGATTTGACAGATAAACCACAAGCTCATATATTAGTGTTGTTGTTCTGGTTATTTTGTTTCAGTGTATAGTTTGTTAATATGCACAAACCATACCATTGAAGTACACATCCTTCAGCTGAATTGTGCCTTGTTCCATTCATGCAATAAACACATGACCACTGCTGCGTTGTGGGCCATGACTAATTTCATGTGCAATGCAGACAGAATTACAACTTAAATACAGAAATGTATCATAATTTTTAAAAATAAAGCTTCATATTATGATTAGGCTACTTTCTAAGACCTTTATATCCTACAGTCATGGCAAAATTAGGTTCCTCCACTATAAAAAATAAGAATTGAATCGAAAACAACAGTGAGGAATCGATTCTTGGAATCATATCTCATCAATTCCAAAACCAGGAATTGGAATCGGACTCGATTCCAGAATTTTCGTAATAGAACAACCCTAGTGCTTAGCAGATTGAAGGTTAAAAATGCAGTTTCAGTGTAGCTTTTGACCCTCCTTGCACGTTAACTTTGTAAACACTGGGTTGGTAAAGCTGCAGCTGAAGTGATGTAGGATGATTTTAAAGTTGTAGGAGAAAATGAGTTGGGAGTTTTTCAACGTACCCTAACTGTACCCTAACTGTACCCTAACGCAGTGGTTCTCACATTTTGTATGTTTCTGAATCTGACACTGTTCAGTTCATGGATCATTCTCCTAACAAGCTGATGATCTGAATCAGGTGTGTTAAATGAGTTAAACATACAGAATGTGCAGAGCAGTGGGCCTTGAGAACTGGAGTTGAAAACCACTGAACAGAGCCAACCATTTACCCTCACAGTGCAGAGCACTACAGTGTTTGAGGGAGTTTTCCCGGGTCTGCGCGCACAACAAGTGGGTGGGCAATATGCTAATGTTTCATTAAACAGATACAGATTTGTTTTAAAATCACCTTGTTTTTATGACTCGGAATCGACTCTTTCTTTTGAAAGACAATAATTTTATTCACAGAGTACTTTCAGATTTACAGCTTTTCATTCACTTAGAGCTGTGTTACACACTGCATGAAAGGTAATTTTCAAAACTCCTGAATAGGGACACTTTAAGGAAATATGCATGCAACGAAAGATATTTTCATTGAACTTTGATGCTGTCTTTGAACTGAACTGAGCTCAAAAATAACACGGTTGTCTTCTTTACAGCTGAAATTAAATTTGTTTCATAACTTATGGATATTAACACTATTTGCCTGTTTATTAATATAAAACTGCTTCATAAGAAAGTAAACTCCACTAGACCAGGATTGTCCATTCAACATTTTTTTTGTTTTTGTTTTTTTTGCATTTTGTCTGTTCATTTACACAGCAACAGCATTTTGGGGGCCTGAAAATGCAAACTTTCAAGAAATGTCATTGTCATGTTAGTGTAGATATGAAAGCACAAATTTGTCACATCATGGTTATTACATGTTCACATAGAAATTATTTGCAAAGTGACATCGCCAATCACTGGCCTGGCATGCATAATACAGCACTTTTAAGTAATATTCACTGATCTGTGTAAATGAGGATCCTTTTTCCTTTTCCTTTTTTAGTGCATCTTTTTTGTGTAAACATACTCTCAGAATAAGACTAATTTCATTCATCTTTGCTCCATTACAAAGAGTTTTTTGTCTTTTTCTTCAGCATTTTCAAGCAGTCAGCGGGGCCTTCATGGATTCTCCATACAACGGCAACACGTCTCTTCAGACGTCCAACTCCAATCTCAACACCAGCTTCTCCAGACCAGCCGAGCAGGAAGAAGAGGGCAAGTTCTCCAGCGATGCCATCTGGCTGTGGGTGGCTGTCATTGCAACCATTGGCAACATTGTGGTAGTAGCAGTGGTGTGCGCCTGTGCCTTTTAGACCCCGTAGTCTGCAAGAACACAGCCTGAACTCCTGATCCTTCACCTGATTGCACCTTAGCACAGTATGTAGTATGCAAACAACAATTTATGTCTCTTTACCCCAAAAACATACCCTTTGCGTGCATTTAAATACACCCTATTGATTTCTATTTTTATTAGCACATATTCCATAGATCTGTCTTGCGACTAAACAAAATAATGGGTAATTTTTTTGTCAGCAGGGGTTAGTTACAGTTTACTTGGTTATATAAGTCAGCATTACACAACATCTGTAATCTGTCCAGTTGGTGATTAATATGATCAACCAAATCCATGGGACATGTGTCTCTGGATAGGGCTTGACAAAGTGTGCATGTTGGTGGGTGTCAGTTCTCGCTAAATCAGACAGATGGTGGTTGTCTGATGGGTCGACACATTAAGCATGCATTAACTGGCATCAGCTCATATGCATCTGGTCATTCTGCCCACTTCTCTTTTTTTCCCTCTACTGGTGGGGTCAATACCATTTTGGGCTGTTTTGGGACAATATAGAACAAATATATAATGCATGTTGGCATATGTTAGCTGCAAGTGTGAGAATGTGCTTTTGTGCTCAAATCTTGTTGGAAAGATCATGTCTGTATTATTGTTATTTTGTTGAACTTTTGTTGAACTCACAGGAACTCACAGGAGTGACACCACAAAATCATAATTAAACAAAACTTTGGAGATGAGTAAGGGTGGGAATCTTTCGGTATCTCACGATTCGATTCAGATTCTTGGGGTCACGATTCAATTAAAAATCGATTCATGATTTTTCGGTTTTTAATCACGATTCACAATTTATATATATTTTTTTGTGCACACTGGACATCAAACACACCAGTATTTTAATACGAAAAACTCACCAGTCTATAGTATGGGTAGTCCTGACTATTAACTATTAACTTCCTCATGAATCTAAAATAGGCCTACTTTACACTTCCCATTAGCAATCACACCATCTTCAGGAAAGAAATGACATGTACTGCGAAACCCCTAAATATGAGATGGGAGAAAAAAATATATTTCAATGCTTTCTCTCGCAATTATATCATTGGGTAATAATACTGTACACAAATTGCAGGTATCAGGGAGCTGTTATTATTATGCAGGACTTTGAAACCGCTTTTGAATGCACGTTTGTGTTTTACTTTCACTTTCGAGATTCGCGATCACACGGAGCGACAGTAGGCCTACTTACCACATATTTTACAAGATAAGATGTTTGTCAGTGGATCTGCAAATCATTCGCCATCGTCCTATCATTCATCACTCCTTACTCTGTTTATGTGGTAAGTGAAATATATTGTCACGGGGGCGGAGCAAAGCGACAGACACAGTGGGCGTGACGTCAGGCCTCGGAGAGGCTTTTATTAAACAATAAAACAAAGTGTCCAAAAAAGGGGGAAAAAGTGTCCAAAACAAAAGGGGGATCTGGTGTCCTCGAAGTGACGGGGTTCCGTGAAGGAGGGGTAGTGTTCCAAAAGGGAAGGGTCCAGGTAAGGGGCGGAGTCCGGCGGCCGCACGCGCTCCCCGCTCAGGTCCGGGGTGCGAGGGGCGGCGGCTTCTCTAGCGGCATCGTCCTCCTCCACCTACGCGGCGCTTCTGGGGGATAACACGGCCCGGCATCCTGGCCCGTCAGCCGTTACGGGTGCGGTCCTCATCCGGACCCGCGGGGTCCGGCAACTCGTCCTGCGGCGCTGGTTCCCTCTTCACCCCTTCCTGGACCCACGAGGACACCAGCGTGCATGCACAGGGAAGAGACCGGTCTCCTGAGGAGAGGCGCGCTCGGCATTTTAACAGCGGCGGTGATGAGGCTTCATTCACATCAGGTGTGCCTCATCACACGCCGCCAGACCTGGATGTTTCGGCGCCCCTCCTCCTCCTCCCACACGCCCACTCCCGTCGGGAGCCTGGTGAAGGGCGGCGATTACCGACGGGGTGCAGCTGACAATAAGGGGGGGAGGCAGTCGACTCGTCACATCCCCCCCCCCAAGCGACATCCCCGTCATCCGGTCGCCGCCCACGCAGGAGTGCTACCTTCCTCAACCAGGCTCCAGCGGTCGGAGTGGGCGGGGATTCCTCTCCGGGCGACTCCCTCTCGCAACGCCACCGGACCGGGGACAGAGAAACCGGAATTTAGTCGACAGCCTCAACCAACCGCAGGGTAAGTGATATTAAATGAAACAAGTCACTTACCCCTTTAGCGGCTGGGAGGCCGTCACCGTCGTCTCTCCGTCCTCCGGGTCCGAATCTCCATTGACTTCTTTTGCGAGCGAGAGGGGATGACGTCACCAGGTGATTCCCACTGCGCTGCCTAAGCTCCGCCCATGCCCGCATTCTCCACCACTTGTCACGGGGGCGGAGCAAAGCGACACAGTGGGCGTGACGTCAGGCCTCGGAGAGGCTTTTATTAAACAATAAAACAAAGTGTCCAAAAAAGGGGAAAAAGTGTCCAAAACAAAAGGGGGATCTGGTGTCCTCGAAGTGACGGGGTTCCGTGAAGGAGGGGTAGTGTTCCAAAAGGGAAGGGTCCAGGTAAGGGGCGGAGTCCGGCGGCCGCACGCGCTCCCCCGCTCAGGTCCGGGGTGCGAGGGGCGGCGGCTTCTCTAGCGGCATCGTCCTCCTCCACCTACGCGGCGCTTCTGGGGGATAACACGGCCCGGCATCCTGGCCCGTCAGCCGTTACGGGTGCGGTCCTCATCCGGACCCGCGGGGTCCGGCAACTCGTCCTGCGGCGCTGGTTCCCTCTTCACCCCTTCCTGGACCCACGAGGACACCAGCGTGCATGCACAGGGAAGAGACCGGTCTCCTGAGGAGAGGCGCGCTCGGCATTTTAACAGCGGCGGTGATGAGGCTTCATTCACATCAGGTGTGCCTCATCACACGCCGCCAGACCTGGATGTTTCGGCGCCCCTCCTCCTCCCACACGCCCACTCCCGTCGGGAGCCTGGTGAAGGGCGGCGATTACCGACGGGGTGCAGCTGACAATAAGGGGGGGAGGCAGTCGACTCGTCACATCATATTATGTACTCTAATGTAACAAGCTACTGCTAGCTGTTCAGTGTCTCCGTAGAACACGTTGTTCATTTTCCATCCCTTTCCGAATACTTCCCATAATAACAAAAGATCAATAATTAATATAATATTTTTCCAAACACCCTGGCTGAAAATGAAGCAGGATGTGTTTTTCATCCTCCATTGCTGTTGCTGTTGCTGTTTTGTTTTGACAACATCATGCTATTATTATTATTATTATATTAACTAGAAAATCGATTTTTGAAATTTGTGAATCAATGCGATTCGCTATAAGACTGAATCACGATTCAAATGTGAATCGATTTTTCCCCCCACCGCTAGAGGCAATAAAAAACATATCAGATGCAGTGGATGCTGAGTCTAAATTTAAGAATAAAGTAGTTAAAATGAATGAAATTAGCATTGCAAATGGAAAACAATATGTAAATGACATGTATGGAATACCATAGTAACTATGATAGAATATATAATAATTCAATTTACAGCATCTTCATAAACTGAATAAAAACTAAGCAAAAATACACCCAATATTATTTATTTATTGTAGATGTACAGTTAAAATATCTTGTTGAATTTTATATAGATAGAAGTATATAGATATCTTGCTCTGACTGAAGTGTTTTAATGCACCGGATGTCATTATTATGACACTAACGCTATGTTACTTGCAAAACATTTATATTACATTTACATTAATGCTTTTTGCATCACTTAGAAGGGACAAACAATAAAGCAGCATTCTCACAGACTCTGTGTTTCCCATTTTTCAGGAAAATCAACCTACAAATGGCTTACTTATGTATCCCAGTTGAATTTGTAGAGACTTTAACATCAGAACACTTCACCCTTTAGTTTCAGTAAACCATAATATCAGCCAATTACCAGCACACAGTCCACAAATCCCATTTAATTGTGTGTTTTTAACACAGACTCTGGTCAGCTTCAGTCCAAGTGTGATCACGTGTGAGATAATTTTAGTGCTTGAATGATCTTAAATCTCATCTTCTGTGGGTTACAGATTATGCCACCTCATTAATTCAATCATAGCTCATTTTTCAATGCCCAAAAGTCTTTTTGAGGACTGTTGAAAGTCCACAGAGTTACTAATGGTCTGCTGGATCTGTGAACTTTAGACGTGACTTCAGTTTCAGCAACGATTAATCAGACTGTGGAGGAGAGCTTCAGGTTCAGAGGTTAAAATGCATTTAGCATGCAGTTGCACTGTATTATTAAGTCTTGAGTCTAGTTGTGGGTTCATTCATTTTGTGGTGTTTTAATTCAGGGATGATATACTCTAGACTGAACTTTGACTAGAGAAATCTAAACCTTTTATTGCACAGTGCTGACACATATGATGCATATATGATGGGAATAATATGGTTAATTATTAAGCATTATTTTAACCCCATATTTTTTAATTTATATTATAAATGTCCATCGTGTCTCTCTGTCCCTGTGTTTTCCTTCAGGAGTATGGTAGCAGGGCTGTGGTATTTTTCGGACCGTGCTTTGATCTCAGAAATGTGGCACAGCCCAGTGCCGTTTTTAACAGCATTTGTGTGCTTGGCTTCGGAGTCAGTGGAGACATTGGTGCCCATCACACACTTAACTACACCACAATGTGCCTTAGGAAGCATAATGCTGCCCATCCGTAAACTCCAGTGTGGAATTATCCATCTGGTTTTGGAGGTATAATTTACTTTATAGTCAATTTTAAGACTTTTTAAACATCTTGTTTTGACTCGTCTGACTGTAAAGTACAATATCGATGGGCAATAAGTATGGCTTGGATTTGAAGCATGATGCTCACATGTGAAGCATGTTACATTCATGTGAAAACCACCAGATAAGAAGGGATGAACGGATAACATAATCCAGTAAATACTCTATAGGACACTGTAAAGAGCATTATTAACTGGATCTCTGGGATAATTGATTCTCATGGTGGTCAGTTGCATCACATATTTACATTTAATGACTTTTAATTACATAGAATAAACTACCTGTCAAAAGTTTGGAATCATTAATGTTTTTGAAATAAATTTCAAGGCTGCATTTTTTAATGTATTTTATAAATGTAATTCCTGTGATGGCAAATATTCATTCTAATGTGCTGATTTGGTGTCTTATTCGCCAACACTGTTTTCAACACTGATAATAATCAGCAATGTTTCTTGAGCAGCAAATCAGCATATTAGAATGATATCTGAAACTGATGACTGGTGTGAAGATGCTGAAAATGTAACTTTGACCACATGAATATACAGTGGGTACGGAAAGTATTCAGACCCCCTTAAATTTTTCACTCTTTGTTATATTGCAGCCAATTTTTCCTCATTAATGTACACACAGCACCCCATATTGACAGAAAAACACAGAATTGTTGACATTTTTGCAGATTTATTAAAAAAGAAAAACTGAAATATCACATGGTCCTAAGTATTCAGACCCTTTGCTGTGACACTCATATATTTAACTCAGGTGCTGTCCATTTCTTCTGATCATCCTTGAGATGGTTCTACACCTTCACTTGATTACCACTTGATTAGGAAAGCCACACTCCTGTCTATATAAGACCTTACAGCTCACAGTGCATGTCAGAGCAAATGAGAATCATGAGGTCAAAGGAACTGCCTGAAGAGCTCAGAGACAGAATTGTGGCAAGGCACAGATCTGGCCAAGGTTACAAAAAAATTTCTGCTGCACTTAAGGTTCCTAAGAGCACAGTGGCCTCCATAATCCTTAAATGGAAGACGTTTGGGACGACCAGAACCCTTCCTAGAGCTGGCCGTCCGGCCAAACTGAGCTATCGGGGGAGAAGAGCCTTGGTGAGAGAGGTAAAGAAGAACCCAAAGATCACTGTGGCTGAGCTCCAGAGATGCAGTCGGGAGATGGGAGAAAGTTGTAGAAAGTCAACCATCACTGCAGTCCTCCACCAGTCGGGGCTTTATGGCAGAGTGGCCCGACGGAAGCCTCTCCTCAGTGCAAGACACATGAAAGCCCGCATGGAGTTTGCTAAAAAACACCTGAAGGACTCCAAGATGGTGAGAAATAAGATTCTCTGGTCTGATGAGACCAAGATAGAACTTTTTGGCCTTAATTCTAAGCGGTATGTACTGGTTGCAGTCGAGGGAAAGATGAATCCAGGATATCCAAGTACAGGGAAAACCTTCTCCAGAGTGCTCAGGACCTCGGACTGGGCCGAAGGTTTACCTTCCAACAAGACAATGACCCTAAGCACACAGCTAAAATAATGAAGGAGTGGCTTCACAACAACTCCGTGACTGTTCTTGAATGGCCCAGCCAGAGCCCTGACTTAAACCCAATTGAGCATCTCTGGAGAGACCTAAAAATGGCTGTCCACCAACGTTTACCATCCAGCCTGACAGAACTGGAGAGGATCTGCAAGGAGGAATGGCAGAGGATCCCCAAATCCAGGTGTGAAGAACTTGTTGCATCTTTCCCAAAAGGACTCATGGCTGTATTAGATCAAAAGGGTGCTTCTACTAAATACTGAGCAAAGGGTCTGAATACTTAGGACCATGTGATATTTCAGTTTTTCTTTTTTAATAAATCTGCAAAAATGTCAACAATTCTGTGTTTTTCTGTCAATATGGGGTGCTGTGTGTACATTAATGAGGAAAAACATGAACTTAAATGATTTTAGCAAATGGCTGCAATGTAACAAAGAGTGAAAAATTTAAGGGGGTCTGAATACTTTCCGTACCCACTGTATATTACATTTTAACATGTATTCAAATAGAAAACCGCTTTTTCAAATTGTAATAATATTTCACAATATTCCTGTTTTTACTGTACTTTTTTCCCAAATAAATGCAGCCTTGGTGAGCACTTCTTTCAATAAAACATTAATGATTTCAAACTTTTGACTGATTTGTATCTGAATACTTAGTGTCATTAGATTATTAAGAAAATAAACTCCACCCAATGTCATGCTAATATATTTATTTGGTAAGTCTCACCATAATGAAAGAAATGAAGTACAGTCATGTTTCAGGGTCTCTGTTGGCCTGCTGGGTTTTATTTTGTGATAATGACTATGAAAATTCAACTCGCCTTGAAGTAAAATCTGTCTGCAATATATAAAACAAATCCACAGTTTAAAAACAGATTTTTTTTTTTTAGAGGAAGACCATGATAAGAGTTTATCAGAATTGTCCTTGACAGCCACAAATCTGGAGTTTGTCATCTGCATGTATTTTGGTTTTTGGCCTATGATTTAAAATATCTTCATACTACACATTATAACTAATGCTGTGTTTATTCTTTGTTTGTACTGTGACATGAGTATTCAGTATCTGGGCTCTCATGATCATTTAATGTCTCTTCTTGTCTTTCAGATTCAAATAAACATACTGCAGTCTAATGGATGTTTGTATTAAAGCATATTTTGTAAAGCATTAAATGAGACACTTTGAATGCAGCAAGAGCACAGTGAAAACCTGGTTTGAGGATACGCAGAAGTAGAGGAGCTTAAATTGAAACGGTGACATCCAGAATCTCTCCTAATGTTTGATTATCAAGTGGATTCCTACTGGAGAAGTAGAGTAATAATTGTAAAATCTTTAACATGCTACATGTCTGTAAATGTTAGAATTATTTAAAATGAATTTGTGCTTATTTTTGTATTTTGCAGTTGAATCACAAAATGCATACATTATTTTCCCACCATGTGTTATTTATGTGTGGTAAAGACAGTTTGTTTAAAACTGTCTCAAAAATCAAAATAAAGAGAACTGTAGTATTTTTATTAGAAATTCTGTCTTTAGAAATATTATTTTAGTAATGATATGTATCTAATTGTTGATTGTTGTATCTGCATTTAGAGCAGGTAAAATTAATCAAAAAGTGATAATAGATGATAAAACGTGTATACTTTGTATATAAATGGAGAAAATGCATTTAATTTATTTACAGTATGCTGGTCAGTATGACATTGACGATATATTTTGAATGAGTTACATTCAAACATCAGCTGCATGCATGCATATGAATGAATATGAATGAACTGCTTGCTCGTTATCAATCCAAATTTCTGAAATTTCTGAGCTAGTATCACCGGATGCTCAGGGACGCTCTTTGTAAATGTATACCTGAAGTCAGCACAATCCAGCACTGTTTTACATGTACTAAAAAAATACCAACCTAAACTTCACAGGATGGATTAATGTAACAATTTGGATCATATAAAAACAACCATGAAGTGTCAGAATGTGTCTTACTCATTCCTTAACAAAAAACCTGACTAGATTTCATCAAAGTGATCACTTCTAAATAGTTTGCCTTAACTGTATGATAGCAGTTGTTAGCACATGATGCACACTTCAAAAACCTTGACAATTATATATATATATGAATACAAAACAACCACAGAGATAAATGTGATTTTCGTAAACCTGATTTTAACACTGTTTGACAATGTTATTGATACTGTTGCATGGGAAATATTTATTTGTTCTGCTGTTATTTTTGTCTGTACCGTACATACAAAATGTGTAAAAATATATATTATTGAATTCATGTATTTTCCTAAAATGTTTAGCAGCAAATAAGTTGGACTCTCAGTACAGAATATTTTTCTTGTCATTTAATTTTGGACACAAACAGCCTACACTGTAAAAAACAATTTGTTGAGTCAACTTTGAGCCTTAAAATTTTAAGTTCAGTCAACTCAAAAAAAAAAAAAAAAAAAATTCAACTTAAAATGCTAAATTATACTAAGTGACAACTTAGATATTTGAGTTGAATCAACAAAATTTTAAGGCAGCTGGGTTACTTACCCATCTGTTAAGTTTAGCAAACACAAATATCTAATTTGTTACTTAGTACAGCTTAACATTTCAAGTTGAATAAACTTGTTTTAGTTGACTGAACTTGAACTTAAACTGTTCCATAACTCCTGACGATTGCCGCAAACCCGTAGCGGAATTTATCAAATATGTCCTTGCTCTTTGTAATTCCAATTTCTATGTTGATGTGGGAGATTCTAATCTTCCCCCCATCTGTAAACACGCGGCCGCTCCAGCTCACCACCAGCCAGTGTCCTCCACCTGCTGCTCCAACGAGCTCACCCCAGTTCTCCAGAGCTCCTCCCTCATCCTCAGCCCAGAACCCAGCTCACGGACTCCTACCGCGGCCCGCTCACAGACTCCGGCTGCAGTCCGTTCACGGATTCCGACCGCGGCCCATTCACGGACTCCAGCCACGGCCCCGTGCTTGAGTCGGCTTATTGCTGTCCCGCGCTCTAACCGGCTGGATGCAGCTCCGCGCTCTGGAATATTGTCTAACAATATGGCAAGCCACATTTGCCATAAGGACACTAAGGATCAATTTGGATTATTCTCTCCTTCGTCTCCGCTGGTCCCGTCCAGCCCTCCTAAGTCTCTGCTGGTCCCATCCAGCCCTCCTAAGTCTCTGCTGGTCCCGTCCAGCCCTCCTAAGTCTCCGCTGGTCCTGTCCAGTCCTCCAGAGCCAGAGCGCCCTCCAGAGCCTGAGCGCCCTCCCGAGCGCCCTCCTGAGCCGGCACCTCCCGAGCGCCCTCCTGAGCCTGCGCCTCCCGAGCGCCCTCCTGTGCCAGCGCCTCCCGAGCACCCTCCTGTGCCAGCACCTCCTAAGCCCGGCCTTCCTGTACTCTCCCAGGCTGACAATACCCTAAGTTCCCCCAAGAAGATTTGGGGGGGGGGGCTACCCCCCTGATCCTCCTTGGCCGTCTGAACTGTGTACTCGGCCATGGCTCCCCGAGCTCCCTGACCTGCCATGGCCGTCTGGACTGTATGCTTCGCCGCGGCTTCCCGAGCTCCCTGATCCACCATGGCATCCAGGACTGTATGCTCCGCCGTGGCTCCCCGAGCTCCCTGACCCGCCATGGCATCCAGGACTGTATGCTCCACCATGGCTCCCTGAGCTCCCTGATCCGCCCTGGAGGCGTACCTCCTCTCCCTCCTGTGTCTGCCCTGCACGAGCCTCCAGGGTGCCCACCCCCCCTCCCCAGTGTATTTGTTACGGCGCGAGTCACGCCTTATGGGGGGGGGGGGTTAATGTCACACCCCTGTGGACTGTTTCTGTGTTTTTTTCCCTGTGTATGCCCTTATTTGGTCTTTCCTGTTCCGTTTTCAATCATGACGTCATTGTGTAATAATTCTCACCTGTCCTCGTCTGATTAGCCGGTGTATTTAAGTTTGGTTCTGTTCCCCGATTGGTTGTCGGTTCTTGTATTGTCTCCATGTCATTTAAAGTCTTGTACATTGTGTTTGCGTGTGGATTCCGTGCTCTTCCTGTTCGTTCCTGTTCCTAGTGTGGATTATTTAAATAAACTTTATGTTCTTGGTCTCCTCGTCCCAACTCCTCATTCCTGCAAACGATGCCCGTGACAACAAATTATTTTAAGCTGACTTAACAAATTGTGTTTTTTATTTTTACAGTGTATTTATATGTCATATTGACCTGTAGTAAAATCAGCAATGTTTGCGTGTACAGTTATGATCCAGATGTGAACTTAAATAATGATATTTAAAGAACTTGTATCAAGTATAGGCTATGTTTGTCTTTTTCATCCACACTTTCAGAAAAAGTAAATCTGTCACCATTTTTCACCATTTTGGATGCTCAGAGTGTACCTCTGTGTTAATGTTGCACTACAAGAAGTTGTTAATATAAATGCCTTTGGACATGAGTGCCCAAATGCTCTTTAGTGACGGTTTATCTATAAACAAGGCCTAATGTTTGTGAGTCTTTACTCTGGTACGTTTGACCTGGATTGACCTGACCTTTGTCCGCTCTCTGACTGTCCTGTTCCGGAAGCTTGGCCATCTGCTAGAAATTAACTGTGAAATCACTGTCTCTGCATTCAATGGCCTCTCAATAGTAATTACAAACCACAAACCAGCCAGAGATCACTGATGAATGTGCTTTAGATGATGCAACACTATTTCTCTCTGTCCCACAGTCTTTTTAGCTCTCACACATGGATAAAGTCTAACTGAGAGCTAACCATTAGCATTTACATTCAAACCAGAAGATAACCATATTTATGTAGTTTTGGTAGTTAACCAGCAGGGGCCAACTGTACCATGCTGTAACCAGTCAAATGCATTAGAAGACAAATTATCCTCACAATTTGTCTTCTAATTTGGCTAGTTTCGTTAAAATGCTGGAACGGTTGTTCAAGTGACCAGTCATGTAGTAATGGAACAACAAAAGTTTGCAATCTGCTCTGATTGTGAAAGTACAGTCATTTCTGCTCTCTATAATCACAGAGCTGCTTCAGAGCATGTTTGACCTCATCTTTTCCACACTGCTACTAAACGTAGAGCCAGAAGCCAATTCTAATTAAACATGATTTGTGAGGATTACAATAATCTTTGTTGTTTTTTTTATCCTTTTCAAAACAGGATAACAGGTAAAACAATAAGTATTACCTACATTAGGTAAGCACTTTTTTGGAGAGTGATTTGCAGATAGGGTGGGATCTTATGCCTTCAAAGCTAGCTTACTATTGTTTGCCTCTCTGAAATCAACTTTACCCTACTTTTAATTTTGCATTTTCACAATGTAAAATGATGGGTGAAAGATTATTTTTTCTTTTGGAACGATAAGAGTAACAGATTGTATTTGCTTAACTCACAGCAGGATTCTTCTCCATCACCACTTATTGCTGTTATGTCATCATGACCTCTCTAAACCCGTTTATCTTCAGTCTTTTAATTCACTATTTGTTTATTCACTCTCTGCAAGGACCGTCTGAACTTCTCGCCATAACAGAGACAGTGACTCAATGCACTTATCAAAGCATTTGCCTAGTAAGGTCTGTCTCACGTCATGCTACAGCAACACTTAATCTCAGTGATAAGGTATCCAAGATCATGCCGTCCTCCCATCTGAAATAAACATACTGGAACATTTAAAGGGATAGTTCACTAGAAATGAAAATTTGCTGTTCATTTATGCCCTCAGATCATTTACAATGTAGGTGATATTTTTTTCTTCAGTGGAACAATAAGAAAGATTTTTAGCTCAGACTGTGGTCCTTGGTCATTAACATAATACATGTCAATAGCTACCATCATTTGAAAGCCTAAATAACCATATACAGGCAACACTGAATTAATATTTGTGGCTCTGATGGCATATTGAGGTCTTATGAAGTGAAATGATTGTTCTGTGCAAGAAACTGAACATTATTTAAAGCATTATTACCAGTAATCCAGACCTTCAGGCAATCGGTCCAGAGTTCATGAACGAATCATTCTTTTGAAACGGTGCTTTTTAGTGACGTAGTTGAACCAGTTTACCAAATCAGACTGAACCGTCTGAACCAGTTTGAACTGAGGAAACGGTTCCACCTCAGACCAAAGACAGATGAGGCGGTGATATACACACCAAACTGAGCAGGGGACAAATTAAAGTTTTTACAGTTTCTCATTGTCATCCAAGATGTTCATGTCTTTCTTTCTTCAGTCGTAAAGAAATTGTGTTTTTTGAGGAAAACATTTCAGGATTTTTCTCTATATAATGGACTGATATGGTGCCCTGAGTTTGAACTTCCAAAATGCAGTTTAAATGCGGTTTCAAATTATCCAAAATGTTGTTGTAAATGATCCCAGCCGAGAAAGAAGGGTCCTATCTACCGAAACGAACGGTTATTATCATTTAAATATTTTTAATTTCAAATGCTCATCTTGTCTTGCTCTCCCTGAACTCTGTGTATTCTGGCTCAAGTTTTTGCTAAGTGAACATGCAAAGAAGATCAAACACCCTTAACAAAAAAGGTAAAACAGCGATATAGGACAATTTTTAAGTTCAGGAAGAAAATACGATCTGAGTTTTTCGTCATACCCTAACTGTCTTGAGCCAGAATACACAGAGTTCAGGGAGAGCAAGACAATACGAGCATTTGAGATTAAAAAGTATATAAATTGTATTATTTTTATGAAAATAACCGATTGTTTCACTAGATAAGACCCTTCTTCCTCGGCTGGGATCATTTACAACTGCATTTGGGATCGTTTGAAGCCACATTTAAACTGCATTTTGGAAGTTCAAACTCGGGGCACCATATCAGTCCATTATATGGAGAAAAAATCCTGAAATGTTTTCCTCAAAAAAAAAAAAAAACATAATTTCTTTACGACTGAAGAAAGAAAGACATGAACATCTTGGATGACAAGGGGGTGAGTACAGCATCTGTAAATTGTTGTTCTGGAAGTGGACTTCTCCTTTGATAATATAACTGCATATACATGACATAACTGCATGATTACATAAAAGAACTGGTGAATTGGTTATTTGAACCAGTTTATTTAAACAAATTAACAAAGATTTGTTATATATAATATTCATTTTCTTGCACAGACCGACTCTTTCGTTTCATAAGACCTCAATATATTGTCAGGAGGTACAGGTATTTATTTTGTGTTGCCTGTTGACTTTCAAAGTGACGGTAGCCATTGACTTGTATTTTATGAATCACCAAGAATCATGGTTTCAACAACAAAAAAAAAAAAGTGTTTTATGTTCTACTGAAAAAGTCACCTACATTTTTTGTAACCTGAAGGTGAGTGATTTAACAGAAAACAGTCCATTATGCTGATTTATATTGCAAGCTGGTACTCTGATATCATATTATTTTATTATCATAATCATAAATGATCATAAAAGTCTCGCACTTTTACACATTGAAGAATTTGGTTATATTGTATTGGTTTTAATGTGAACTTTAATGGTCCCTGTGGGTCTCTACTGGTAATTTGTCACCTTTTATTGGTGGCTTGTTAAAATCATTAAATCCTAATGGAATATGGCTCAAAACCAATGTTTTAATGGTTTTAATGGTTAACAGTTGATGGTTTGTAATGGTATTTGTATTAGAAACCACTACAGTTTCCGTGATGGTTACTACTTTTTTTTTTTGTTTATTTTTTTTTTTAAGCAGGGAGAAAATAGCTTACTTTCACACTGCATTGGTGGACTGGAATGACTGGTTTTTCCTGTGAATTTTTTAGAGAAACAGTAAATATGACAGCACCTTTATAATGTTGTTTTATTGGTAGTCTCATTTTCTCAAAAGTTGTGCCCTTGTGCACTTTTTGTTTATTCAATAAACCTGATTATTTCAGTTTCTACGTACAGAAAGTGAATGCTGGCATAAAATCACAAGAATAGCTTCAAAGAGAAAACCCATTTGAAACAGTTTCAAAAAAGTCTTTTCATGGCTGGACAATGAACATCCTCCAGATATAAGAATGCAAATGCGAAGCTGAGAAGTTCTCAAAAGTCTTCTTATTATTCAGGATGCTCTTCTTAGAAATGCTCCTCTTTAAGTGTCGGCCAAAACATACCACTGCCATATTCATCTTCTCTATCTGCTGTGTTTAGGAGTGTTGGTCACATTGACAGCAGTCGTTAAGTTACCCATAAGACATGGTTTCCCAGAAGGTCTCCACATGGTGTGGCGCTGAATCACCAGGTTCAGTTTACTGGACTTCCTTCCACAAATCACTTACTATATACGAAAAAAGAGGCTTTTTTTGCCTCTCAGACACAGTGGGATAGGGATCAAACTTTCTTATGCTGTTTCAGCAAGAGTTCAAGTTCATTAAGCCTTTGGCAGAGAGTCACTGGCAAAGACTTTCAAAGCAACTGAGCTCTTGTCAGGATTACAAGAGAACAATTCTATTTTATTTGTTACATTAGCATGCAAGGATTAAACTTTAATTTCCAAAAGACAATATCATATTCAGAGCAGACAGAGCAAACAGGGCAAATAAGAAAAGTGAAACTAGGTTTCCACAAATTTTGAACATTAACAGCACAGGCATCATACAATCTGAATTGAAGTAAAAACAGTGAGTGCATGTTAGATGTTAACTTCAAGGGCGTTTTTCATGCAGTTGTATTCAGATCAAGAACCATACGAAAACCCCAACATAATTAAACCAAAAAAGCATTCATCCTAGACCAGAATAGAGTCTGCAACAGATTTTGTTGCTGTTCTTGTCTTTGTGATTTTGTGATTTGTGATTTGTGATTTATGTAACCACTGCTGATGCAGTGAAGGAACCTCAAGCTCTTGATCTGTGCTTACGTGACAGAACAGATGCTCCTCATGGCTGTCTGACAAGGGAATCAAAAACAGATGAGAGACATATTCGGATTTCATCTGAGGAACATATAGAGCAGACAGAGGGAAAATCAGAGTGACACACATCCTTTCTAGCTGCCACCGTATATTATTTTAAGGACTCATATTCTCTCTGCTGTTCGAAAAGAGACACCATAATTAAAGATTTGGTTAAACTTTAAGAAAGGAAAGCAGATAAGACAGCAGATGAAGCAAAAAAAAATGTCATATAAATATACTTATATTTTGTAATCCTGAGCGCAAATGGAGAACTTGGAAGTTTTTAAAATTGCCAGATTTTAAAATGTCCAGATATAGACAGGCTCTAAAAGCTGCCAGGGCTGAGCATATCCACAAACTCATAGAAAATAACCAAAACAATCCAAGGTTTTTATTTAGCACAGTGGTTAGATTAACAAATAACCAGACGCCACCCAATCTAAATATTCGCTTACAGTTTAATAATAGTAATGACTATTAATAGATAACATCAGAAATACAATAACAAATGTAGATTCCACAGAGTCTGATACGTCAGCTTCTTTTGCCAAACCAAAAGAAAAACTGCAGTTCTTTACAACCTTAGGACAGGAAGAGCTAAATAAACTAATCATTGCGTCTAAACCAACAACATGCCTATTAGATTTTGTACCCACTAAATTACTGAAAGATTTGTTGCCTGTAGCAGAAGAGCCGCTTCTCAATATTATTAACTCATCGTTATCTTTAGGTCACATCCCAAAACCACTCAAGCTGGCGGTTATTAAGCCTCTTTTTAGGAAACCACAACTAGACCCTAGTGAATCTTCCGTTTATGTCTACAATTTTAGAGAAGTTGTATCAGCTCACCTGTGCTACTTCTTGCAAAAAACAAAAAAAGAAAATGATATCTATGAAGAATTACAGTCACGTTTCAGGCCCCATCATAGCACAAAAACTGCACTTGTTAAAATCACTAATGACTTGCTTCTTGCATCAGATCAAGGCTGCGTGCTAGTTTTACTTGATCTTAATGCTGCGTTTGACACTATAGATCATGACATACTAATAGATCGACTACAAAACTATGCGGGTATCCAATGGCAGGCTTTAAGATGGTTTAGATTCTACCTCTCCGATCGCTACCAAAAAACAGTACACAGAATCTCTTGGCTTACAATCTACAACTAGACAGATGTACTGTTACTTCCACTACAGTCAAAAGCCTGGGTGTTATATTAGACAGCAACTTTTCTTTTGAAAACCATATTTCTCATGTTACAAAAACAGCATTCTCCCTTCTTAGAAACATTGCCAAGCTACGAAACATGTTACCTGTTTCTGATGCAGAAAAACTAGTTCATGCATTCATGACCTCTAGACTGGACTATTGTAATGCACTGCTAGGTGGTTGTCCTGCATCTTCAATAAACAAACTACAGCTGCTAGAGTCCTTACCAGGTCAAGAAAATATGATCATATTACCCCAATTTTAAAGTCTCTGCACTGGTTACCTATTAGGTTCCCCATCAGCTACAAAATATTACTTCTTGCCTATAAGGCCCTCAATGGTTTAGCTCCTGCATACCTAACTAGTCTTCTACCATGCTACAATCCATCACGCTCCCTAAGGTCGCAAAACTCTGGACTTTTGGTAGTTCCTCCCTGGTGCAAAGGTAGGTATGTTTTGGTGCTGGTTTAAGATGGTCCTTTGCTGGTTTATGCTGGCCCTTAGCTGGTTTTTGCTGGTCCTTTGTTGGTTTTTGCTGGTCCTTTGCTGGTTTATGCTGGTCATGTTGCTGGTCAAGGACCAGCATAAACCAGCTAAGGACCAGCTTAAACCAGCACCAAAACATACCTAACCAGCATCCCAGCATCAAAACATGCCTACCAGCATATGCTGGTTTTTTTTTTCACCACGGCTATGATAGCAAAATCCACTAAAGGAGGTAGAGCTTTTTCGCATTTGGCTCCCGAATTCTGGAATAGCCTTCCTGATAACGTTCGGAGATCGGACACACTCTCTCTGATTAAATCTAGATAGACACATCTTTTTAGCCAAGCATTCAAACAATGCATCTCATAAACTTTTACTGCAGTTATATCTGATGCACATCTTTTAGCTCTGGTTGAACAAATCTTTCTTTGCTTGGTTTGCACAGCAGCTACACTAATTATGTTCCTGTTTGTGCTCTGTTTCTGCCAAGGGATTGACATCCTGTGGTAACTAGGAATTCAGCTTCAGTCTGGATCCAGAACACTTAAGAAGAGATGATGCCAACCCTAAAACCGAATTTTGCTACTAATTTATAGTGTTCTTTGTCTGTTTGATTACGACCTTTTCCATACATCTCTGCCATATGCACATCAACTTGACATAGTCACCACTAGTAAGCTACTACTAACTATATTGTTAAAACTTTAATTTGCTGTAAAGTTGCTTTGCAACAATATATATTGTGAAAAGCGCTATACAAATAAATTTGAATTGACTTTAATGTAATTTCTATTGAATAAAATGTACTTTAAAGTAACCTGTTAATTGACATTATTACAAAGTGCACATTTATAGGTCTACTTACTGTAAGCGTGTTAATAAATGGTCATGTACTCTCTTTAAGTATGCTTAAGTGGCCTTTTATTTGATTAATATTATATTATCTGCATTTACAGTTTTTTTTTTTTTTCCCAAGTACACTATTGCACATTTAATAAAATTAAGCACACTTTATTAACAAATGTAAGCTTTTTCAAATAGGTCATTAGATCACTGAGTTTATTAGGATGCAACAGATCAGACAGCAAAACAGATCACTAATATTTGGAAAAGAGCCATAAAATCAGTAGAGCACACACGACACACAGAGAACATGTTGCATCATACTAAAGATGTCTTTTAAAACAAAATGTAGACTTATGTAATCTTGACAAAATGGGAGGTTGACAAGTTTAGTTGAAGACTGGATGTATATGACAATTGCATAATCAAACGTTGGTGAAATGAAAGGACTAACATAAAAGAAAGAGGCACGGGTTCAGTCGGGGGAGGGAGGCTGCAAGCGTGGGATGCAGGCCAGCCGCAAGAAAAAGGAATGTGCCTGCCGAAGAATGAGAGAAAGCGAGGGAAATGCAGAGGAGGAGACAGGGTGGAAAGTGGGAGGGAATAGAGAAGCATGTGTGTAAAGCATGCATGTGTGTGTGGCATGGCTGTGGTTCAGGCTGTTGAATGAGTGGGCCTTGTGTAGCAGTATTCCAGCTGCTTCTCTGCCCTAGAGCCACATGTCAGAGCAGTGTGTGTTTGTGAGTGCATGCGCACATGTTTGCAGGAGACGGAACACCGGCCACCGCAACTAGTCACCGGAGAAACTGCACACCATTGGTATTTCTCAAACTTAACACAAGCCATCTTTGTACGCAGACACGTCTGAACTTTCTCCTGTGCGATGAGAGGAATGACAGTATGGAGAGCTCATTGCTTTCTCTCTCAGAGTTTGTTTCTGGTGGTCCTCCTGATCCCCCAGCAGGGAAATGCCCACCCACAGTGCCTGGACTACAAGCCTCCGTTCCAGCCTCCGGAGCCCCTGCTCTTCTGCAAGGAGTATGCCAAATTTGGATGCTGTGACTTAGACAGGGATAACCAAATATCCCAACGCTTCTATCAGATCATGGACTACTTTGACCATACTGGATTCATGGCCTGTGGGAAGTACATCCGCAGCATTCTCTGCCAGGTGAGTGTCAGGTCATGTTTTTATTTATTATATATATATATATATATATATATATATTTTTTTTTTTGGCAATTAAAATTTTTCTCAGTATATTTGTTTGGACATAGAATAATTTAAAATAAATGGACAGGTTGTTGAATTTATCTGAAAGTCTATATCTGCTATAGGTTTTTCTCAAGTTTTGCTCTTTGTGATTTTTTTTTTTTTTTTTTTTTTTTTTTGTGTTGTACAATCTAAAAGTTTACCCCAAAAAAGAAAATTCTGTCATCGTTTACTGACACTCAAGGTGATAAGAATGTTCTGATGAGCACAAAATAAAATATTTTAAAGAATTTTGGCAACCAAACCAGTTGACGGAAGTATTGGCTTCTATAGTATGAAAAAATACTATGGAAGTCAATGGCTACCATCAGCTGTTTGGTTGCCAACATTCTTCAAAATATGTAAGAAAAAAAGAGAAAATTATGAGGATTTTAATTTTGGGTAAACTGTCCCTTTAACTTTAACACAAGAAATTCTCTATAGAAATGTATTTAGAAAATTTTGAACTACTGGACAGAATTATTGAATTTTATTTATTGATTACTTAATTATATTCATATGATACTAATAAATGATACAATCAAATATTAGTAATTACATATTTATACATTTTTTATATTTATATTAATTGAATTATTCAGTTTTGGTTAATAAATGAGATTTTGTATTGCAGACTGTGCCTCATTCATCAGTGTTTATAGTACAGAGGAGGTTACATCATTGCATAAGTTACATCATTTTTGTTTTGGATTTGCTTTTAGAAGGCTGGATGACTTCATAATTTGTAATGAGCTATTTTTAGGCATGATGACTTCAATTTAAATGTAAGATATTACTATGGGAATTTTCTGTGAATTTTACTCTTCAGTCTTAAAAATAAACCCACATATGTTCAGCATAAGTCAACACAAACAAGACATATTAAAAAAAAAAAAAAAAAGACATCAATATATAGGAACAAAGTATTATGTAAAACCATACAATTCCTTTTTGGGACCAACACAAACTAACATCCAAATGATAGTCACCTATTACGTCACGCTAACTTCAAGGCTGCCAGGATTAAATGATAATATTTTACCATATGGTTTTGAGATTGCAGTGGGGTTGCGGTTAGCCTAGGAAACACCTGATTTATTTGACTACTTAGTGGTGAAGCTGAGCTCAATGATTATCTTTGTTGGAACATTTATACCAGATACAAGGAGCTGCTTGTGTTCTCCAACCTGCAGAGAAGCAAAATACATGCCTCCTCTTTAACTAGCCATGGAATATATCATATTCCCATGGAAAGGTCACTGCAGGAAATATATTAAAGAAAGAAAGAAAGAAAGAAAGAAAGAGCAAAATTAAAGGGTAGGCTACTAAATATTCATTAGTGTCTGTGTTTGTGCTTTCCAGACTTTGACATGTGATATCTTTAAATATAAGTCATAAGAAATAATAAGTCATTGAATCATTCACCCATTCATCATTTAATATGCTGATTTATTTGGGACTGAAATAGGTAACCGTCTTTAAGAAAGAATCTTTTAATTATTCACTCATGAACTCTTTTCGGATCAAAACAGGTGACTGTCTATATGAGTGAGTCATTGAATTGCTCACTCAACCAGTTTATTCAACAGTTCTGATTTTTTAAGAACATACTGTAACTACACTACTGTGTGTTGCTTGGAGAACTTGGCAGACCCCAAATAGAAATACTGGAAATATCACGATAATGTTTTTGTCTATTATGAGCACACACTGCAGTTATCTCATCCGCCATTTCAAATGGTTGGGCTGTTTAAAGTTGGGTGGATTCTGGTTGGCTATGAATGTTTTGAATCGTTAATTAGCCGTAAGAAAAAAATAATAATAAAAATAAAATAAATAATAAATAAATGTTCTGAAAGTGCTTTTAACGATATTGTTTATCATATTGTTCAGCGCTGTGGAGTTTCGTATAGAATACCAATGAACATTATATATTAAAGTGGTCATCGGATGCAAAGTTCACTTTTACATGTTGTTTGAACATTAATGTGTGTTGGCAGGGTATGTACACATCTACTCTATAATGTTAAAAATCTATGCAGTGCTTTTTAATTAATCTGTAAAAATAATATCCCCTTTTTCAAATCGAGCCATTCTTAGATGCCACACCGACAGATGCCGCTCCCACGATAGTTGATTGACATGAGCATCTTACCTCAGATCCGCCCTAAATCAGCTGTAACAGTATGACCTCCATTGTTTCGATTCCGTTGCAGGGATGTAAGTTAGACAAGAATATCTCCGATTGAGTGATTAAGGTGTTGTGCTGCTGGACGTAATAATGAACATAGTGGTCGTCACTTACTTCCAACATCTGAGCCGCTGAAGATGCAGTGGATTACGTTTGTTTGTGAAGGGAATGCGCCTCCCGATCTACATAAATGCATGTTCGCGCAAAGCATTCGTGATCCAGCTTCACCTACAGCAGAAGTGAGTACAAGGTTTTTTTTTTTTTTAATTAATCTCTGCAATCACCTTTCCTAAACGTGTTAGTTAGCAAGTTTCGCGGCTAAACGCACTAAATATGGCTAAAGTAAACTGGCTCGTCACTCCACAGAGAGTAAAGAGGGGCGGGGCGAGCAGAGCTCATTTGCATTTAAAGGAACAATCCCTCACAATGGGATGATTTTTGCAGAGCTCATTTTGACAAAGTTAAAAGGGTGTTGTTTTACACAACCATTGAGAATTTTTCATCAAAGTATATTAGAGACTTTTCATTAAGACCCTAAAGAATCATATCAATTTGTGGAAAATGGGCATCCGATGACCCCTTTAAATATTGTTATATGTTATAGTTATCACCCTTGTATAATTATTCAGGATTTAAAAAAGAATGATTGAATCATTTACTCAACCAATTCATTCAAAAACACCGATTTGTTCCGGACTGTAACAGGTGACTCTTATGAATGAGTAATTGATTTGTTCACTCAGTCGATTTATGCAACAATTATGATTTGTTCAGGAATGCAGTGCCACTACAGTGTGCTGCTTGGAGAAGATGTCGGACCAAAAATAGAAATACTGTATGAAAGATAATTTAATAAAATAAAATTATTAAATAAAATGTTTCTCTAAAATGTACACTATTGGTATAACATCAACGGTGTTATTATTAGAATCTCATTGCTAGTCTAAACATTACCTTGACTGTAATTCAGAGGCTGCAGAGCAATCTTGCTCATGTTATTGCATTAATAAATAGTACAATTTTGCAAAATAATTATTATTTTAAATCATGTAATAATCAATAATCATATTCTCAGATATGGTCGAAACTTTGGATCTCTTGACACCCTATTGGTATGTTCTGTGGTTCTTGAGAACCAAAACTGGATCTGGTAGAAATTAAGCTTTTCCCATTAAAGGGATTAAAATAATGACTCTTTGAACAGGGAAAAGCTGTAAACTCATAATTGCTTAATGAGTGATGGGCACAGACATATAAGCTAATGGGATTTGAAAACCGGTGGAGTGGAGCAAATGTGTTGATGAGTGAAACCCTGCAGGGACCATCTGTTTGATAACAACAGAGATTGGAATCTCCTACAGAGTCTCATAATTACAGAACCATTTGAACAAAATTATGCGAGGGACAAAAACAGAAGAACACAATGACTGGACAAGAACTCACAATAGGATCAGACGGTATGGACGGCAAAAATATACAGTGCATCTGAAGAAAAGGCAGCATGGAAATTGGTGCTTTTCCCAGCATTGTTCAAAACAAGTAGACAATTGGCATTTTAGACAAAATAGTAGGTGTTTACTATAATCTCACATGTGAAACTGTAGTTTAAACACACTCAGTGTAACACCTCAACTTGTCTTATATAATATCCATGAAGCAAAATGAGAAAAATAACTCTTTTATTAGACATTTGAGAGTAATATTTTAACCCATGTCCTCAGAAACCATGACCCATGGCCTACAGTGTTTTATTAAGCCTAAAAGCTACAGTAAAATTTTGTAGATGTTAAGGTTTCCTTGACATAGACACCCAGTCCAACTCATTTTAGCTTTCTGCATGGTTTTTCCTTTATGCGAACAGGATATTACATAACCCTGTGTGTTGTTTAGGAAATGCTGGACTCATTTATACCATACAACAACCCCCACCCCCACCCCCCGCCTCCCAAAATAGGTCTATATTTTGTTTGAACTGCAATCAAACATCATTAGGGACATTTAAAACATTATTCATCCAGATTTTGGTTAAATTGCAGGCTCTGTGATGTGTTACAAGTGAGTTAGCCCGTTGATCCAAACCACTTTCAGGTCCATTATTTGTTTAATGTCATTATAGTAATCTCAGATGACTTCCAGGCCCGAGCTGGCAGTATTGTTGCCAAGGCTGGCTCAGTCCTCTGATGGGTGTGGTGTTGTGGTTAAGACATAATGAAGGCTTGGTTAGTCCAAAATGTTCAAGAGTTACTGTATTTATAGCTCAAACGATCATCACCAGCTGCTGGACTGTGTCCTGGGATCCCGGGTGTAAAGAAGACGTGCAGAATGCCACGTTTGCCAGACTACGAGGAGGGGAGAAGCAGAAAGGCTTACACAGCAAATAAGTTTCAGATGGTTTTGTTTTTTCGAGATTAACTTAAAGTTTATTGATGACAGGAGCAAGTCTTTGTTTATGAGTCAATGGCATGACACATTTTTTAAAGGATCTGTTAGTTTATTTAAAAAAAAAAAAAAAAAAATATATATATATATATATATATATATATATATATATATATAGTACATTACAATGCAACTCATACACTATTAAAAATAAAGTTTCTTTATTTGCATGCTATGACAGAGGTTCTTTATAGTACAGAAATATTCTTTTGAGTATTAAAATGTTCTTCACACTAAGCAAAAATAGTTCTTTAAGGATGGTTTAATGAAAGGTTTTTTGAGGAACCCAAAGCTGTTTTTTATTTTTTTATTTATTTTTTATTTTTTTATTAAAGAGTGTACAGTGACTATCCTGGTATTATAATGAAAAAGGAAAAATCCGCATAAAAAATAACAAAAAATCTTTTTAACAAAACTACTTGACTTAAAACCTATCATGCACAGACACGAGGAAAAAAACATGAAGCTGTAATTGCTGTCAGATCAAATCGTTATGTATATTCAATGTGAAAGAAAAATGGCATGTGGTAAAAAAAAGGTTTTGTTGTTATTTTAAAAAATTAACATAAAAAAAAAAAAAAAAAAATAAAATAAATTTACAACTAAAATAGAAGTAAATTTCTAAGAGCTAAACTAGGTTTTTAAAGATTTTTCCATTTTTTAAATATAAATAACTGTCATATTTAAGTCTCATACTCATGCTTAAGGCCATTCACAAAAAAAAAAAAACAATAAGGATAAATATATTAGCATCCACAGCAACAAGTATTGCAGTATTGCCATAAATATGCCCAAAATTTATAAAGTCAGGTGCATTCTGATAGGCTGTCAATGATTTTATTGCTTATCTCATGGGGGAAAAAATGCTTTAAATGTGATTCTGCATTGTTTTCATTATAGTTGCGATAATTCCCATAGAATTAGGCCACATTTACACATAGCCGGGTATTTGGAGAAACAAATATTTCCTCCCCTCCGTTTTCAATAATAACATTGTGCACACAACATCGTTTTCAAAAAACTTGTCATTTATATCAACCCGCATAAATACGCTGTCGAGCGCCATAATAACTATGCCAAACCTATGGGCGGCAGTATAGGGAAAAGAATAAAGCCATGCAAGCCAATCAAAATCCAAAATAAATAGGGCGCTCACATGATGTTAAGCATTTTCTGGCGCATAATGTGACGTTTGAGAACCTAAAACCCCGTTTCTCCCAGTTGACACGGCAACACATAACCGGCGTTATCAGAAATCTTCACTTTTGAGTTTTTAGAAATAATCGTTTTCTGTGATAAAAACGGGGTTTTCGTGTAAATGAGAGGCCAAACCGCAGGGAAATATCTGCGTCTTCCCTTCGTGTAAACGGGGCCTTAGAATGATCATAGTTAATCATAAAGACTATAGTTACAGTTATCATTATAGTCCTTGCATGAATGGCCTTTTTGAACAACTGTTAACACTTTAGCTTAGTCATCTTTATAGTTATTGGAAAAAGAATTCACCCAAAAATGAAACTTTTGTCATCATTTACTCAGCCTCGAGTTGATCCAAACCTGTATAAATTTCTTTCTTTTGTTCTTCTATTAAACACAAAAGAAGATAATTTGAAGAATGTTGATAACCAAACAGTTACTGTTGTTTGGCGAATTGTTGTTTTGCAGGCTAAATCCAGCCATTTCAATAGGAATCATGCAACTGTAAATTTGGCATGAGGGCAAAATATTTCCCCTCACAGATGTGGCAATGGGTTTAAAATGGTCACCCGGATTTTCCGCATTTGCCGTGCTTAATATATCGCTACACTAATAACAGGCAATGGAGCTTTTGCCAAAATTGCACTAATGTGACCGCACTTTTAGTGTAGTCAACTAAGCTAATCTTAGACCCAGTGTCCTCAAATAATCTTGGTCTGGGAAACTGTTAGAGAGCCATAACCATATAACAATTTCATATAACACTGTTGAATAAATGTCCATGTTGTAATATGTTCGTTTCAGGAATGCTCTCCATATGCAGCGCATCTGTACGACGCAGAAGATGCAAACACCCCGATGCGGGAGCTTCCCGGCCTGTGCGGAAACTACTGCAATGATTTCTGGCTTCATTGCCGTTACACTCTCAGCCTTCTGATCAACAACAATGAAACTTATGGTATTGAAGAAGACCAAAGCAAGTTCTGCAAATATCTTGAGCTGAAAGATCCTGAGTACTGTTACCCAAACGTCCTATCCAACGACGATCTCAACGCCAACCTGGGAGATGTGAAGGCGGATCCTCAAGGCTGCATACAGTTATGCCTGGAGGAAGTGGCGAATGGGCTTCGTAATCCTGTGGCGATGGTACATGCGAATGACGGCACTCACCGCTTCTTTGTGGCGGAGCAGCTGGGTTACGTGTGGACTTACATGCCAAATGGTTCTCGAATCGACAGGCCGTTTCTGAACTTGACCAGGGCAGTTCTGACCTCACCTTGGGCTGGAGATGAGCGAGGGTTCCTCTGCCTCGCCCTGCACCCTCGTTTCACAAAGGTGAAAAAGGCCTATGTCTACTACTCAGTGTCTGTGAAGAAGCAGGAGAAGATTCGCATCAGTGAGTTTCTCGTTTCTGATTCAGACATGAATATGCTGGATCACTCCTCAGAAAGGTGAGAAATAGATATCTATTTGCATGTTCCACTCAACTAGAACTGCATATTTCATGGTTAAAGGCAGCTGCACAGATCCAAAATAAAAACATTACTTTTGATATATTTTGGTAAATCAGTTTTCTCTGAGAGTATACTGTTATATGTCGCTGTAGATTTAGCAGCACATTACTGTAAAGTAAAATACCATAATTTATATTGCATTTTGACTGAGCAGGAATATTTTGCAGTATATTTTAGTGTTGCTGTAACCTGGCTGTAATATGCCAGGTAATAATACAGGATTGCTGTAAATAGCGTACCGCCTGACATCACATCACACAGACAGAACACTTCTAATGCTTAATGAAGAAGAAGAACGATGGATTTCTGGAAGTCTGGTAAGTTAATCTTATTGTTAAGTGTTTTTATACTGTAGTGTACATCATTTTATTGTGGAATGAAAGTGCAAATTTAGCCAGTGAATGTTGCAATCTTCTTTATCATGCTGCATTTGAAAAACAACAACAACAACAACAACAACAACAAAACATTGTTTCAGAGTTAGACCTTGTTTACACTAGTGCGTTTTAGTTTTAAAATGGCATTTTAAAATGAAAATGATCCTTGTATACACTGGTGTTTTCTCTGTGCTTCAGAAATGATCAAATGTTTTCAAAATCTCTGTATTGGTCCATTTGCACTGAAATGCAGCCCCACAGTTTTTAAAATAAAACGGTGTCTGCAGCATTTTTGAAAGTCTCTGTTTCCGAGTGTCGAAAACACTGGAGTATAAACAACAGGCGTAACCGTAGCAAAAGTTATGCATTTTAAAACAAAAATGCACTGCTGTAAACGTAGCCTTAATGTCTATGAGCTGTTTCACCCCACTGCTCTAATGACATCTTCAAATCTAACTCTGTGAATTATGGCTCAGGGTTTATTTCAAGTATTTATTTCAATGACTGGAAAAACTATTTTGAACAAAGTAAAAATAACTCAATTTGTCAGTGGAGTCTGCTGGGTTTAAGGGGATCTGTAAATTGCACTTAAACAACAGGATATTGCGATTAACAAGAATGCGTTAGGGTATTTGCAAAAGGCAATATGATTGGCTGAAGCCTGCGTTGGCGCTTGAAAAGTTAAACAAATACTGCCGCAAGCAACTAAAGACTATAGAATACCCAAGACGTGTCAGACGTATAATTTTGAAAGGCAAAAAATGAAATGCTCAGTATGGCCGCTCTATCGAAGGTAGCCCCGCCTTCTGAATAAAAGAGCCAGTCGCTAGTCAGTAAAGTCATCGCGTCACTACAGCTACAGTTAGAAGTTCCGGTTGCTTTAGAAACAGTCAGCGCTCTGAAACGCATTTAGGACTGAGCATACCCACTGGCTGGTCTAGCCTGAAAAAAAAAAGTGTTTTTAAGAGAAGCACGTTATTTTTCAAGAAATTCAAGCATTCACACAGGGTGTCGGTGTTTATGCAACACCAGTAATGTAAAGTGATTGTAATGTGTAATGTAATGTGATTGGCTGTTGTCACTATGATGGTCGTGTCAGCACCAAGCTTCAGACATGTCCTCCATCAAGCATCGATGTTGACAGTCAATACTGGACATCATCAATTAGTTGCTCAGACACAAATACATGGGTCCAGGTTGAAAAATACTTAAGTTTCACTTGCATCATAAATGAGTGGTATGGGGTCAGAGAGATGGACCATTCATACCAGCTTATTGTTGCAACTTTTTGGGCAAAAGATCCAGTTCCATAGCATGGTGGCTGTGCTACGAAAAATGATTATGATAATAAAACGTAAATAGGAATGTATGATCTATTGGGCTATTACAAAGACAAGTAAAATGCATGCCATGGCACAATATTCAGCAATGTCAAGCATAATATGATTTCTACTACCATAGATGTATTTTTGTAGTATATGAAATACATGTACACTAATGGTCAAAAAATATTGGCACCCTTGTAATTCTGTCATATTCAAATCCAACCCTTGTTGTAGTTGCAAATGTTCTGGTACTCACATGTTTATTTTTTTTGTTATTTGCATCGGAACAACAACAACAACAACAAAAAAAAAAAACAGAGAAGAAAAGTCATATCTGATACAATTCCACACAGAACCCAAAAAATGCACCGAACAAAATTATTGGCACCCTTAATATAATATTTGGTAGCACCCTCTTTGGAAAAAATCAATCGCTTTCTGTAACCATGAATGAATTTCTTACACCTCTCTACTGGAGTTTTGGACCACTCTTCTTTTGCAAACTGCTCCAGGTCATTCAGATTTAAAGGATGCCTTCTCCCAACTGCTGTTTAGAGATCTCTCTACAGGTGTTCTAAGGGATTCAGATCTGGACTCATTGCTGGCCATTTCAGAACTCTCCAGCGCTTTGTTTGTAACCATTTCTGAGTGCTTTTTTCGATAATTGTCCTGCTGGAAGACCCATGACCTCTGGTGGAGATGCAGCTTTCTGACACTGGCCACTACGTTGCGCCTCAAAATTCTTTGGTAATCATCAGATTTCATGATACCGTTCACACAGTCAAGGCATCCAGTGCCAGAAACAGCAACGCAACCCCACAACATCTTTAAACCTCCACCATGTTTGACTGTAAGGACTGTGTTCTTTTCTTTGAAGGCCTCATTTCTTTTTCTGTAAACAGTGTCATGATGTCCTTTACCAAGCTCTACTTTTGTTTCATCTGTCCACATAGTTCTCCCAGAAGGATTGTGCAATAAGATTGTGCAATTGTGCATAAGTTTTGGCAAACTCCTTTGTTTTGTTATGCCTTTGTGTCAGCAGTGGTGTCCTCCTCCTTTCATTCAGATGGAGACGGATAGTGCAAGCTGACGTTGTTCCCTCCTGTGTCTGCAGAGCAGCTTGAATTTGTTTGAAAGTTAATCAGAGTTCTTTATCCACCATTCAGTGATTACTATATTGCTCACACCTATTACTTGCCACAGGTGTGACTAAATACAAATTACAGGAGCATCGCATGCTTGAAAAGCAATTATTTCTTACAATTTTGACAAGGTGCCAATAATTTTGTCCAGTCCAAATTTTATCAAGTTCGACTTTTCTTCTTTGTTTTTTTCTGTTGTTGCAGTGCAAACAAAAACAATAAGCATGTGAATACCAAAACATTTGCAATTGGAACAGTTTTCTGAGAGAAGTGTTGCATTTTCTGACAGAATTGCAGATATTTTTGGACATGACTGTATATAGGCAACAGTGTATGTAGTGTTAGCCTATACATTCTGAGCAAGTAACAGATCATTGAATCAAATGTATTTTTATTTCTTCCAGCTCTACATGATGGTCCACTTGTGTTTGCACCCTGGGAAGGACATTGCCGTCACAAGGCAGTTTCTGAGTATTTTTTAAGTATTAGCCATAATAATACAATTTTAATTGCAACTTTTAAAATTAGTTGTATTAGTTGTATTATACACTTTCTCTCTTATGCTGATTGCTGTGAATATAACTATTTTTGTCATACATGCCTTTGTGTGCGTGCCATTACAGTTTCACCAGTGATCGTCAGAAAAATTGAGAAGAAGTTCAGGCTGCTGGTGCAGAGCAATGGCCATCAACTCACAAGTCAACAGCTTCATTCCATGATGATATTTAAATGGAGGACTTCACAGTGAAGGTGATGATATATGGGGCAACTTTTGAGGAATGTTGCCGTCAACGGGCAACCAGACACAGGGCTCATGACCGATCTAAATTACCCAGACAGAAAAATTGTTGCCCATTATCAATGGGAAGGTGCTCAAGCAACATTGCTCAAGAAGTTGCCCTGTGTATCCTCACCTAGAGGGTCAGTGGCCTGTTTGCCACCACCCAAATGCCCAACAGATAGGGGTGACGGCTGTGGGATGCTTGTTCTTTTTGCTCACTTGTAAATTTTTTTAAGATATATTAAGTTCTCTCTTAGGACAGTGGTTCTTAACTTAAGTTCACCCCCCTGCATTTGTTTGTTTCATTTATACTCTTGCACAGGCTTTTATTGCTGTAAATTGCTGATGCACTGTACTCTGGGTAAAAATGCAGTAAAATCAAACGGTTTTGAAATGTTTTTAAGAGTTTAAATATATTGATTGAATACTAATAAAAAAAAAAGAAATACAGCTGTGTTTGGATTGTCTTTTGATTTGTAATATTACTAACTATAGATTTATGTATATACTATACTAAATATAGATAATTTAATTATAATATATAATATTATGTTATTAGTAATTACAATTAGTAATGTTTAGCAGGAATGCATTATTATAGATATTACAGTATAGAAAAATACAGTAAAGGTGAGTTCAAATACTGTTTCTACTCTTTTGCAGTTATACAGTACTATTCTGTAAATTTGCAATACAGTATGTTGTAAATTCAAAATACAGTACCTTGCTGGCAATTGTGCTGCCAGTAACTGTTACAATTTTTATTTATGTATTTATTTATGAGACTTTTATCTGAAGAAACATACACTCTGTTAAAAAACTAACAAACAAACATATTTTGGTACGTAGTCTGAATGAACATACACTCTGTTGAACTTTCAAAGTTCTCAACTTTCTCAAAAAATTTCTCAGTTCATGCATGCTAATTTTGCTGGGAATCGAACCCATGATCTTGCTGTTGTAAAATGCTCTACTGTTTAGGCTTCAGGAAAGCACAGAAAAAGTGCTATTACACACTTATTTTTGATTAAAATGTAAAATAATAATAATAATACAATTAAAACAACATAAAGAAAAGAAAAACATTTAAATAAAAAAAAGAAAGGAAAAAAGTACTGTTTTAATCTTTTAAATAAAAATAATTTTGTTTTCAGGTTTAAAGATGTTTTTTTTAATTGGATCCATGCCATACAAAGCTAGGACAGGGCTCGTGATAAACAGGAGGAAAACAGAACTCATGAAGATCAAAACCACTGTCAGTACACCAGTCACAGTAGGTCGAGAGCCAATTCAGGAGGTCGAGTCTTTCGTGTATCTGGGGAGCACTGTTGACACGCAGGGGGGCACAGACCGAGATGTCACAGCCAGAATTGGCAAAGCGCGAGCAGCCTTTGTCATGTTAATTCTTCATCTTCAATTCCAACGTCAAATCGGTCTTACTCTATGGCTCAGAGACTTGGAGGATGACCAAAGCAACGCAGCAGAAGATACAGACACCTGTATCTTTGTACATTGTTATTGTACAAACACCTGTCTGAGGCGCATTTTCAAAATCAGGTGGCCAGAAAAGATCAGTAATGAAGAACTATGGCAGAGAGCGGGACAAGAATCAATAACAAGCCAGATTCTAAGAAGAAAGTGGGGCTGGATAGGACACACACTGAGGAAACCAGCCTCCAGCATCACCCACCAGGCCTTAAACTGGAATCCACAGGGAAAGCGGAAGAGGGGCCGGCCCAGGAACAGTTGGAGGCGAGACGCAGACTCGGAGTTGAAGCAGATTGGGACCAACTGGACGGAGGCAGAAAGGACAGCCCAGAGCCGCGATAGATGGCGAAGTGTTGTCGATGGCTTGTGCTCCCTTGGGAGCTATGGGCCTAAGTAATGCCATACAAACCCAGTATATGAACTTAATACAAGAGTAAAGTATTATTTTATTTTAGATTTTACTTATTTGATAGATATTTACATTTTGTATAGTATAGTAATCACAAGATGTTATATTTTATATTTAAAAAATTGCTTATCCATGCTTAAAAATTGACCTTAAACCCTAATTGTCTTACTCTAATCAAAATTATGGATCAAATGCTATCGTTTAGGCTTAAAAATACACTAAGGTATGCTTATTTATTAGTTTGTTTGTTTGTTTGATTTTTGTTAGAAATTAATTACACCCACACATGTTCAGATCTGCTCTGATGCGGTGACAATCATAGTCAACCACAGGGGAACCACAGTGTGAAACCATGAGTTTCACAAAAGCTTGCTCTGCAAGTAGCTTGTAATTTATTTGTTTCACATACAGGTGTCAATAGAGAGCCCAGAGTCTCGTATGTACCTTTATTTAAACGCTTGGCAGATCATTTTGTCCAAAGATGCAGCAACATCAACACATTATACATGAGTAAATAGATTATTTAATTAAACAGCATCTTAAAAAAAAGAAAGAAATACAAGAATGAACTTCCTCTTAGATGTGTGGTTATGTGTGGATATCATTTTTTTCAGTCACTGTGAAATTTGTTCACTATTGATGCTTATTTTGGTTCACAGGACACTTCTAGAAGTTGATGAGCCTGCATCAAACCACAATGGAGGTCAACTGCTGTTCGGGTTGGATGGATACCTGTACATATTCATAGGAGATGGTGGCAAAGCGGGAGACCCTTTTGGAAAGTTTGGAAATTCTCAAAACAAGTAAGTCCTCTTCAAACTCTTTATCTTAATATGACATAGTTGCCTTAATTTTATAGAATGTTTACATATTTTTAACACATTTTGCTAACCATGGAATTGCAAGATGTAAACTCAACATTCCAAAAACAAATTCTGGCTTCTAATTAATGTATCAGCTCATTTAGGCAAATGGTCTAACAAAGCAAAGTAATTATTGTGGTAGAAAATTACATTATTGGCTCACATATTTTTTAATAACATTGAAGTCAAAGTTTATGTTCTGTGAAACGTGAATTTATATGTATATATTGGTGTAGTCAAATGGTTAATAATCCAAGTGAAAATCTGTTTTCTGAAAGATACATTTTGGCTAAATATGTTTCTAAACATAATGACTGGTGCTGTCAAGATTCAAGTAATAAAAGCACCATAAAAATAGGCTAAAATCTATGAAAATATATTGGTTTCAAAAGACATGGAAAATAATGTGCAAGCAGTATATCTAATTTTCATGGTACTAATAATGTTTCTGTCATTTTTGCATCATCCGAGCAGTTTAACACTAGGAGTCTGGCGTTCACATTTAGGCAGACAGACACACAACCTCAAAATATTAGCCTTGGCTCTGCCACTCTGCTTTCCTCATGTGACATAAGCACAGCTGGCAGAGCCTGGTGAATATACTCACAGTTTTACAACTGCACAGCGAGCCTTTCATCCTTACAGAGAGACCTGTCGTAGCCACAGAAGTCTTGGAGTCCTGCTGCCGATGACGAGCTGGGTACACTGGGTTGCACTATATTGACACTACATGTTGAATGTGGAGGTTCAGTCTCATCGTAGTGTTAGCTACTGATGGTATATCTGTGCAACACACATCATGGAAAAGCTTAGTCTTAAAGCCTTATATCAACACGATCAACAGTCACATTAACTTTTAATTACCGTTTTAGATGGGTACTCAATTCCAGCTGCTTTGAATGTCTGTCAGTACATAGTTACTTTTGAATGCCATTAAATACAGCAAGATGATCAACATAATCATATATAATGTATTTTGTCTAATTATTTTGACCAGTCGTGCATCAAATTTTGTTTATGCTTTCAGTTTTAGTTAACTTCATTAACCCTGATCTGAAGTTGCCTTGTCTCAGAATAACAATAATGCACAGTGCGTTAGATGTTTGTTTGTTCTGTGGTGCTAGATCTTCTAAGCCTGTAAATCCGACAAAAAAACAACAGAAAAAAAAAGAGAACAAAGCTGAAAAAAATAAGTTACAGTGAATTAAGGACAGATCTAAGCCAGGAGTAACTCCAGTTCATTTCACAGGAGGGAAAATGAGTAAAGAGGCCCTTCACAGACGGTTCAAACCCATGCCAGGGTCAATATTGACACAGGGCATTGTGGGCTATGTGAGGTTAGAAAGGATGCGGTTGAGTGAGAAAAAGCAGCAGCAGATGGTGCAAATGTTTATAGGGCAGGTTTAAACTATAGTCTTGAGTGCAATCCAAAGGACAAATTATTAGTATTGTTTTATTCTTACACAACCCCTTTTTATTAAACACAATTGTTTCTGCATGCAGCGCAAATCGTTTATTTGTAATAAAACCACATCTTAATATAAAAACAAACACTGGTGTTTTACAGGTCCACTCTTCTGGGCAAGGTCCTACGAATTGATGTAGACAACAATGATTATGGCGCCCCCTACAGTATCCCATCAGACAATCCTTTTGTGGGAGAGTTCGACGCAAGGCCTGAAGTCTATGCCTACGGCGTGAGGAACATGTGGAGATGCTCCATTGACAGGGGAGATTCGGTCAGCGGTCAGGGCCGTGGCAGAATGTTCTGCGGGGATGTTGGGCAGAATAAATATGAGGAAGTGGATCTCATCGAAAAAGGAGGGAACTATGGATGGAGGGCAAAAGAGGGCTTTTCTTGTTATGACAGGAAACTCTGCTTCAACTCGTCACTCAGTAAGCAAGCTTTTCAAATTTGGCAATTTAAGATTTTAAGGCCAGATTTAAATAGTTCACCCAAAAATGAAAATTCTGTCATTAATAACCCTCCCCATGTCATTACAAACCCGTAAGACCTTCGTCGGAACACAAATTAAAATATTTTGATTAAATCCATGAGCTTTCTGAACCTCCATAGACAGCCAGGGAGCTACGATCAAGGCACAGAAAGGTAGCAAGGACATCGTTAAAATAGTCCATGTGACATCAGTGGTTCAACTCTAATTTTATGAAGCTACGAGAATACTTTTGTGTGTAACGACCTTATATAGCAATTCTTCTCTTTCGCTTCACCATCAGCCGCCATTCACGAGAGTACCACGACGCATATGCTATTTTAATGTCCTTACCACGTTTCTGTGCCCTGACTCTGGTAGTCCCCTTGTTGTCTATGCAGGGTCAGAAAGCTCTCGGGTTTCATGGAAAATATCTAAATTTGTGTTCTGAAGATGAGCGGAGGTCTTACAGGTTTGGAGCAACATGTGGGTGAGTAATTAATGGGTGAACTGTCCTTTAAGACTAACATTTTCCTCTTATATTTCCTTTTATACTTTATCTATGTTGAAGTATTGAATTTGTTGTATTCGATAAGGCAATCTCACATTCAGGCTAGTATATAATCAAACTACATCAAATCTTATCATTTTATTCTCATTTAAAAAAATATGTTATAATTGACATCTTGACAAATTAACCTTTGTTAAAAAGAAGATTTTCATGAATCCAGGCCCATGTTTCACATACTGCTATTGTTGTTCTGGTTCTGGTTCTAATTGAGTCGGAAGAGTATAATTAGAGGTACATTTAGAATTTGACAACATGAAGAGAAACGTTTTCCTGTTTCCCAAAAACCCAAACACGACCTTACATAGCTGCTTTGAAACAATCTATATTGTATAAGTGCAATATAAATAAAGATGATCTGTAGAAATATGTGCATAACATATCATCTATGTTTGCTACTGTCCACCATGTTACCTTTACTGAGTAACACAGTTGACAGGTAACTTAGTTGATATTTTTAGTGTTTTTTGGCCTATATTTAACATGGAAGCCTAGAACTACTGAGCATATGGTATGTTTAGAAATATATTTGCATAAACAAAACATAAGTTTTAGTTAAATTGTCTTTTTGAATTTGCAGCAATAATACTTGCGTAACACTATTTGGGGAAAGAGAGAGAACATAACTTCTAGTGTTTCATCCATGGTCTTCTAAAGGAAATATAATAATACTGTGCAAATTATGCCAGAATGGGACAAACTATTCCTTTTTGGGGGGGGGTTCTAGTGGGTAACTTAGTTTTTTGGACACAAACAAGTTATGTCACAATAAACACTTATTATTTTTTGAAGCGCACACCCAAATGTCTTGATAATGTCTTGATATTAAAATGTCTTTAATAGTGATTGGGAAAAATATAATTGTGTACTAGAAAATTAAGCATCTGGGCTTTATATTGCTGAAAATATATTCAAAATATGCTTCATGGACATGAGATGTACCCACAATTATAGAATGACCCACATGAGTGTATCTAAACTACACTGCTGTTGTCTTTTTCCCTTTTTTCTTAGATGATATTCTTCCAATTTTTGCTTACCCACATAAAATTGGCAAGTCTGTAACTGGCGGCTACATCTACAGAGGCTGCCAAATGCCCAATCTTAATGGTCTGTATATCTTTGGGGATTTTATGAGCGGGTATGTATGTATTTACTACTTTATGGACTTCATGAATTATAGTCCAAAATAATAAATTATAAACAGAAATACACTTTAAAAATGATTTTTTGAAGGTTTAAATAAAAGAAAGATTATTGGAATATGTTTTACAAGAACACACTATTTCAGTCTTTGTACTTTTGTTTATTCAATGCGTTGCTAATTAATTATGAAATTCACTAACAAGTTCTAAAAGAAAATTGTTTCTACATCATTTCTATCAGCACAAGACTAATACTGGTTTACTTTCCCATAATGACTGATTTATTTCTCTATTCATAGATTTACTATGTAGTGATTAAATCACACTTTTCCCATTCCATCCATCCTAGGCGACTAATGTCCCTAAAGGAAAACCCTGAGACTGGGAAATGGAGTTATAAGGAAATTTGTATGGGCACTGATAAAACATGCAGTTTCCCTAAACTGATAAACAGCTACTACAAGTACATCATATCATTTGGTGAAGATGAGGCAGGTAACATGAGAGCAGCTCTGTGTTTGACTGCTTCATGTAAACGTCTTACATTGTTCTTCAGTGTAACACACTTACACTCGTCTCTGTTGTCTGTGTGTCAAGGTGAGCTGTACTTCCTTGCAACAGGAGTGGCCAGTGCCTCAGCCAGAGCAGGAGTAGTGTATAAGATAGTGGATCCATCAAGGTACACATACATACATTATATTCACTCTTAAATATATAGTTCCATGAAGAACCTTTAATATCAATGGATATTAACTTTACTTTGCACAGAAGGTTCTTCAAACTGGAAAAAGGGTTCTTTAGAATCTTTAGAATTTACAAATGTTCCTCAAACTAAGAAAAGAATGGTTATTTTAAGAACTGTTCATTGCAAGGTTGTTTGAGGAAGTTACCAAAATAATTCTTCTATGGCATCACTGCGAAAACCCCCCTTTTGGACCCTTTATTTATGCAAGCGATAGGGAGGGGATTTAGGTCTAATAATATCCACTTAGAAAAACATCACAATTATAGTTCTGTTATGTCACATTTACTACAAAGATATGACGGATATGAACCTTTATTTTTTTAAATCAGTTAACACTTTTATACAGCAAGGATGCATTAAATTGTTCTAAAGTGACAGTAAAAACATTTATATTTCAAATAAATGTTGTTCTTTTGAACTTTCTGTTCATCAAATAATCCTGAAAACGTATCACCGTTTCCACAAAAGTACTGGAGTGATGATGCTGAAAATTCATCTTAGACTCACAGAAATAAATAGCATTTTAAATTGTATTCAAATAGAACACTGTTTTTTAAATTTGTAATAATATTTTACAATATTACTGTTTTTACTGTATTTTTTTATATTTAAAATCCTACTGACCAAAACTTTTGAATGCATGAGTGGTTGTCAGAACGTTGCTTTACGATTGCTAAATGGTTGCTAGTGTTTAATACTTAAAAGTAAATTATTAAAAATTTTGAATAATGAAAAAATAACAATTCTGCTGACACAAATGAGGAAAAGAAAAGAGCCTATCAGTAGTTGTTTAAAAAAAAAAAAAAAAAAAAAAAAAATATATATATATATATATATATATATATATATCAGTTAACATCAGTTAAATATCCTGATGAATAATAATAATAAAAAATAAAATTATAGTTTCACTTCTAAAGCAGGTCTGCAGTGTTCTGTCAATATATATATATATATATATATATATATTTTTTTTTTTTTTTTGTAAAATACAAAAACACTTCTCACAACATCACAAAATAAAGTGCTACTGATTTTCAAAAGCAATAATTAAGGAATAGCTTGCACAAAATGAGAATCCTGTCATTACCCTCATGAGCTATATAAAAAGTGATGTTTACCCCATTTTTAATGTGTAGGTATGTTTGTACTTCTGATTTCAGCAGCTTTAAAATAAACAGTTGGTACTTTTTTTCACTACTTAGGCGGGCTCCTCCAGGAAAATGCAACTTCAAGCCCACTCCAGTCAACATAAAGGGCAAGCTGATTCATTTCAGTCCTAAAGAAGGTAAGAGAGCCAGTAAACATAGCTTTATCCCAATGGACGTGGGTGTCTTGATGCTCCACATGAACTTAATCTGTGCATCTGCGTTTGCGTTGCTTTAATGTGCATTTGGGAACGCAACATGTACCAAACATCTTCATATATCTATAATGAGAACCGTTTATCAACATAAGAGAACTTTTAAGAGCTCCCTGTGGTTTTCTGTCAAAATAAAAGTTTAATAGTTTAATATATGAAAATAAAATAAGACAGACATAAATATTTTGTCATTCTGTAATTGTAATGTAAAATGAAATGTATTATTTATTATTATTATTAGTAGTAGTAGTAGTATGAAATACAAATATATTATAGTAACAATAGTAATAGTAATAGCAATAGTATTTATGTAGTGATAATAATAATAATTATTATTGTTATCATTACTATTAATAATGCATGTTATCTAATAAATAAATGATTATTATTAATGTGCAATATAATGATAATTATAATTATTATTATCATTATTATTATTATATAAAATATAATGATCTGATGCAATTTTGTCCAAATTTTGCAGCCCTACAAACAAGTACAGCAAACCTGGAAACTGCAATTACAGTGCCTACCAGAAAATATACATTTTCACCCCAGTCGTGCAGCCCTAGTCTTAAGTTTGACTTTTTTTTACTTTTTCACACTTTGACACATCATTTTGATTTGTTTTACAGAGTATGTAATTAACAAAAAACCCTCAACAACTCCCATTCCCAAACCAAAACCGACCAAACCCAGTACGACTCTACGACCACGAGTACCACAAATGACAACTCGCAGGGTTCCTCTAGCAACCACCATCCGACCACGCCCTCTCTACACGACCATGCGGCCCAGACCTCCGTTCCTCACTACCCCTAGACCTGCGTATTGGACAACGGCACCTAAGACCACTGCAAAAACCCAAACCGGCAGACCGGGCAAACGAGGCCGAGGCAAACCCAGGAGGAAAGGGGAGCGGAGGGGTCGTTCTCGAGCCGGGAGAGCAAGGCTGGTCAGCGCAGATGGACAGAAGGACCGCGGCCGAGTGGAGATCTTTGTGCGAGGCGAATGGGGCACAGTGTGCGATGACATGTTTACCATACAGGCTGCGGAGGTGGTCTGCAGGCAGATGGGGTTTCCTGTGGCTGTACGAGTGGCTAAGAGAGCGGAACTTGGTGCGGGAGACGTCGGCGTCAGAATCCTGCTGGACGACGTGGAGTGCGAAGGAACCGAACGGACTCTGCTGCATTGCAAGCACGCCAAACTAGGCAAAAACAACTGTTCTCATGACGAGGATGTAGGGGTGGTTTGTGGCCATTATGAACATGCAGTGGAGTGAAAGACACTGAGTAGATGTAGGTTGTGAATGCCACATGTATGGAGGCCAAAATACATCTCAAAATGACCAACTATAAAGTTATGACAAATTGGAAATGTCCCCATCAAAACCAGAAGAGAATCAGAATTGTTTAATTTTTGAATGTAGAATATTAAATATCAATCTAAACAATTTAGATGACAAGAGTTAACTGCTCTAGAACAAAAATATGATTACAGTAACTGCATTCACAAGTAATGCTAATCAATCAATCAACAAAACATTTTATTGATGAATCATTTTTCACACTGAATCAAGCACTATTTACACTGTGGTGTGAGTTGTTGATCATCTCACACAACAAAGACAACTATATTTACTGTTTTTTTTTTTCCACATGAGACTTTCCTCATAAAAAAATAAATAAATGATTTTAAAAAAAAAAAATTATATCCATCTAGTAATCATGAGATCAAGGAAATTTTGAGACTCTCCTTTTCAAACATAATTCAGGTTATTGCTATGTAAATATTGCATTTTTGTTGCACATTCAATTTCTTGTTTAATTCCAAATGATCGTTTTTAAATTCAAATGCTGGGCATTCTTTGTTATATTGTAATAATAAAAATGTAAATAAAGTTCTTTGCATAATCATAATCCGGTGTGGAGATCAGGATGTATTCAGATTATTTTTATACACGTCGACGACGAAAAACACTTGTGATTGGTGTAGTCTGACCAGCGCTGAGAAAAGTAACAGGAATCACGCTTTCGATTATATCATTTACGCTGTGCTTACAGTGTGTAGACGTTGTTTGTTTGAGTTTGTTTCAAATCACAAACTTTAGTTAAGTTAATAACATAATCACACATGAACATCCAAAGAGCAACTGACGTATAAAAATTCAAATGCAATTTTAAGAGCATACGTACATTTAAAATTAAAGTTTAAGCGATTATGCTTAATCGCTAATAAAATAAAATAAAAACGTCCTGTGTTTTTTTTTTCATTATAAAACTATGTTAAACTATTAATATAAACTGTTTTCTAAGTGAAAACAAAAAAGATCTTATTATGTAATTAATTCGATAACATAACAAGGCAAAAATCAACGACAAGACTTATTACAGACAGATAAAATGACAGCATTTACTATTCAACAAACATAAAATTAAATAACAACAGCGCAATATAATAGGTTGCACGTGTTGTATTATACAGTGTTATTACTTTAACACTTTTTTTGGCAAAATAAAGAAAAATCTTCCACGACAGCGCGGAACCGTCCAATCGAGTCAAATTCCCGTGACCCGGAAATGATGTCTGATACACGATCGCTTTTCCTCTCTAGTTGTCCTGTTATTTCTCCGGTGCTAATTTTAGTTTCACTACCGGCAGCTTCTCGGTTAGAAGTCTGAATGTGTTGATAAATTTTTATATATGTTTTTCGTAAGCTTACTATTTATATAACGATACATTTTTGGGAGAGATGGAGTATCCAAACCAGAGTGGGTTCAGACAGCGTAAGTTACGTACGTGATAATTCCCATTGTGATTTAGAGGCTTTAACAGTGAGCGGATAAATGATCTTATTTGCTATGTAATGCATGGTCAGTTGGAATGATGTGGTCAGTTGTGTGCTTGTTTGTTTTTTAAATAACTGTTTGCTATTTAAGCACATCAGACATGTTTCTTTCTATTTCCCAGTATCTTTATTCTTGCTCTGTTTTCTCTTTCTTAGCTCTGCATTTATTTGCTTGTTTACATACATACAGTACATCTGAAATCACTGTTTTAATTAGCGGATAAATCAAAATGAGTTGCATAATAGGCATGAATTACATTCCTTAACGTGTTGTGACTGTTTGCTATGGGCTTTTACCAACATTTACAGTTATTTGAGTAATATGGATGATAGCTCACTTACATATGGCTTCTTGTATTTTAGAGCCAAACGTCAGGATGCGAGGGACCCCGACGGACCCCAGTGACCCCAGTCTGTTATTTGACGACACTAGTGCTGCAGGGAACAAACATGACCGCAGTGCTGTGGGAAAAGGCCCTGATGTGTATCCAGGACAGGGATTGCTCTCAGACCCCATGTCTAACCTCGCCATGGCCTACGGCAGCAGTCTCGCCTCCCACGGCAAAGAGATGATGGACAAGAACGTACGTGATGTCTTGACACATGAAGCATTTTCAAGCCGTTTGAGTAGAATGGTCATACGTGTGGATGTCTGTGAGTTTGTTGTTGTGTAGACATGTGATGTTCACAGCTGTGTTGAAACAAGGCTGGTCTTGTTTTTCTCTGCAGAGGACGAGCGGTTTTGCGTTGTGGGATATGAATCTGAGCTGCAGGGTTGATTCTGTATTTTGATTAAATGGGTTATTATTTTGAAGTGGATTGTTAAATGACTCGTTTCTCTGTTTAATCCACAGCTGGATCGGTTCATTCCCATCTCTAAGCTGAAGTACTATTTTGCAGTAGACACCGTATATGTGGGCAAGAAGCTTGGACTGCTGGTTTTTCCCTACATGCATGACGTAAGACCACACTTACATTACGTTTTCCTTACTGCAGTGGGTGCCCTTGTCAAAAAGAAGTACACTTTAGCACACAAAGACAGCTTATTGTAGAAATATTATGCTTGGGGAAAAAAACTGTATATATTTACAGTATATATCTGTATCTGTATCTGTATCTATAACTGAATTCAGTGTAATGTGTATTGGACATTTAATTGCTTATTTACAATTAAATGAAAATGTATTATTATTTACATTTATTATAAATGCAATTAGTAGATTTTTTGGACTTTATTATATCTTCATATGTCACATGTTATAATTACTGGTTCAGCAAACTTGTTTTATAATTACTTCTTCTATTGAAACTTGTATGTCATGTATTTAAATACATTTGTAATTACACATTTGTAATGAAGTTGCAATTACATGAAGTTAAATTTATAATCAAGTGCTTTACATGTGCTTTAGTATGTTAGTCAACACATAAGTGTACATGCTGTGAAACAAGTACACTTCAGTGGCATTTTATGTCATTAATATTATACCTGCAGGCACAGTTTTTTAAAAACATATTTTTACGATTTGAAGTACACTACAAGTGCACTCAGTACAATTAAGCACACTTCTTTTTCACAGGGATCAAGCCACTGCATTTACTGAAAATTATTTGTGGATATGATTTAGGCATTTTAAGGTCTACATATAAAAATGATAATCCTGTCATTCTTCATTTCCTTTCTGCCGTGAACTAAAAAAAAGGGAAGTTTTGAAGACTCTTATTGTGACCACAGTCCATCAAGCTCTAAAAATGCTATATATATCATATGGACTTCAGAACTGTGTTTCTTTTTCATTGAACATTTTCTGAGTGCATGTTTGTGTAATGTTTTCTGTCTAGAACTGGGAGGTGAGCTATCAGCAGGACACTCCAGTCGCCCCACGGTTTGATATCAACGCCCCTGATCTCTATATTCCCGGTACGACTCCAGTGTTTCAGTTCATGAATTTTGATAAGTGCTGTGCAGTTTAACAATGCAAATGATTTTATTGCATATTCACAGAAAAAGTGTACAGTCATGGAAATAATACAGGTGATGTTTATTACATGCATGTTTGTGTTTGTTTTGCTCTCACTCCACAGTGATGGGTTTCATTACGTATGTCTTGGTAGCAGGACTGGCTCTGGGCACACAGAACCGGTAAGAGTGCTGAATGCTTATCTACAGATGATACTGTGAAAATGTATGACTTCGGACATGGCATTGCCTTGCACTTAGTGGACAAATTAATCACACAACATTGTTCTAGCTGTTAAAGATTTGCCCTTGATCCCTTCGATGGGGAATTTTTTTTCGCTTAATGATAAAATTTTAGCTGATGATTTTTTTTTTTTTTAGTTTTTGTTTTCGTTTAAGTTTTTTTTTTTTTTTTGGCAAAAATGCCTTTACTCAAACTGTTCTGATGTGACTTACTATGAATTCTCAAAGAATTAGCAATAATTGATTATTAAAATGGAATCATTTAACTCTACAAGGGGTGACGTATCCTGGGGGATACAGACATTTGAGAGGCTGTGGGGAGAGGCAGGGAAAGTGTAGGTCTCATTTCTTGGTTTCATGTTGAAAGGGTGTTGGTTGTGAATATTTAGATATATTGACTTTGTTAATATATTCTTTATTTAACTCACGGGTAGCATTTAAACCTGCACGGCCACCTGTAGTGGGATTTGATTTTTGTTGGTCGACCACTCCTAGGGAGGATGATAGTGGTCTTGAATTTCTTCCATTTGTAAACAATCTGTCTGACTGTGGATTTGTGGAGTCCAAACTCTTTATAGATGATTTTGTAACCTTTTCTAGCCGGATGAGCAAAAACAACTCTTTTTCTGAGGTTCTCAGAGATCTGCTTTGTTCATGCCGTGGTTCACTTACACCAGACCTGGGCATTTTACGGCCCCCGGGCCACATCCGGCCCTCTGGCTATCCTTGACCGCCCCGCGTGAGGTAATTGGTGAATTAAAAGTCAATCGCAAATAGGTGTAATTAGGTGCATGCAATACAACCGCACTGCTTTTAATTTTTTTAAGGTTGTATTATAATTCTTACTATTATTATTATTGTTATTAATAATAATTTCCATCCGTTCGTGTAACCGTATCTCAAATGTGTTCGTCTCAAAAATGCGAGTTTGCCGTTAGCCGTTCGGCATAAATAAGAAATTATTTTTTTCTTTTTTCTTATTTTTGTCTAAATATTTTTCTTCATCACACATCTTGTTTGGTCTTATTTCGTATCATTGCATGTTAAAAAATAATGTTTGTTATAAAGACGCAAAATGTGAAACTGCAGTCTTATTCGCATATAGCATTTTATAAACATATTTTATAAACTAAATTTTATATATTCAGCATAACCTATTTCTGTACCTATCTTAATTATTTAATCCATAAATTAGTAATTAAAACATTTAATTTTTTTAAGCGACATCCGTTTAATCTTGATCAACAACAACTAATAATGATCAACATGCGGCATCAGTACGTTAGATAATTTTAAAACGTCAAATAGCCTTCAATTTATAAGCTATAATTGCATCTGTCTCGGATGTAGACTGGTCAAGATTTATTTTAATAAACCTGTTTATGCGGAGTGTGGAAACTGTGTGATGCTAATCTTTGAAATACTTGCTTTCTTGTACAAAGTTGTGATGGTAGTTTTTGAAACACTGCAAAAAAAAAACAAAAAAACTTTTTCTGAATGTTCATTAAATACTGATGTGTGCTCCACATTTTCATTGTTTGATTATGTTTCATTTAATTTTTTTTTTTTTTTTTTTTTAAGTTATATAAAATATATTTAGCAGAACAGAGTTAAGTTCATTGCTCCGGCCCTCTGCAACTGCCCAGGTTTCTCATGTGGCCCCTTGGGAAAATTAATTGCCCACCCCTGACTTACACAAATATGATCAGACTTTTATAAATTCCTGTTCTTTAATCATTAAACCTGCATGGCCACCTGTAGTTGGAAATCTACTTAACATCTGATGAAAGTTGATCTAGTTCACATATTAACAAATGTTGGAGGTGCTTGCCTGTTTAAAAAGCTGTTGGTTTACATTTAAAAAAAATGCGTGAATTAAGTGCTTAAATTTTTTGTAATCTGTCTCTAAATGTTTGTATCTCAGGGGATATGTCACCCTTTTAGGGATATAAATCAAGATATAAAAATTTACAGTGCTGCTTGAAAGTTTTTGAACCCTTTAGAATTTTCTACATTTTGCTTAAATATAACACAAAATATCATCAGATTTTTACACAGGTCCTGAAAGTTGACAAAGAGAACCCAGTCAAACAAATGAGACAAAAAATATACTTTGTCATTTATTTACTGAGAAACAGGATCCAGTGTTAAATATTTGCTTGCTTGTCCTTCCACAACATTTCAGTTGGATTAAGGTCTGGACTTTGACTCGGGTATTCCAAATCATTAACATTGTTCTTCTTTAACAATTTTTTGGTATAATGACTTGTGTGCTTGTGGTCGTTGTCTTGCTGCATGACCCATTTTCTTCTAAGATTTAGTTCTCGGACAGATGTCCTGACATTTTCCTTTAGAATTTGCTGGTATAATTCAGAATTCATTATCCCGTCATTGATGGCAAGCCATTCTGGCCAAGATGCAGCAAAGCAGGCCCAAACCTTGATACTACCACCACCACCATGTTTTACAGATGGAATAAGGTTCTTATGCTGGAAAGTGTTTTTCTTTTTCCAAACATAACACTCATACCACTTCTTATTTAAAACCAAAAAGTTTTGTTTTGGTCTCATTTGTCCACAGAACATTTCTCCAGTAGCCTTCTGACTTGAGCCGTCTTGATCTGTAGCAAACTGCAGACTGACAATGTTTTTTTTTTTGTTTTTTTTTGGGAGAGTTGTAGCTTTCTCTTTGCAACTCTGCAATTCATGCCATGGTTGTTCAGAGTTCTCCTGATGATGGACTCATGAACGTTAATATTAACCATTGTGAGAAAGGCCTTTTTGTGCTTAAAAGTTACCCTGAGGACCTTTGCAACCTTGCAGACTATTACAAGTCTTGCTTTGGAGTGATTTTTGTTGGTCGACCACTCCTAAGGAGGATGATAGTGGTCTTGAATTTCCTCCATTTGTAAACGATCTGTCTGACTGTGGATTTGTGGAGTCCAAACTCTTTAGAGATGGTTTTGCAACCTTTTCTAGCCGGATGAGCAACAACAACTCTTTTTCTGAGGTTCTCAGAGATCTGCTTTGTTCATGCCATGGTTCACTTCCACAAACATGATCAGACTTTTATACATTCCTGTTCTTTAATTAAAACAGGGCATGCACTGGCACCTGATAGACATTCTATTAACTGATAACATATCTGAACAAATGGACTCTAATTTCACCTTAAAATTAACTGCGAATCCTAGAGATTCACATACTTTTGCAACTCACAAATATTTAACAATGGACCATTTTCTCAATAAATGAATGACAAACTATATATTTTCATCGCATTTGTTCGATCGGGTTCTCTTTGTCAACTTTCAGGACTTTTTGGTCATATTTATGCAGAAATATAGAAAATTCTAAAGGGTTCACAAACTTTTAGGCAGCACTGTATATATGGACTGTATATGATTTTGTGGCTTTTTTGTAGTCTTGACAAAACACATCATTGGAAAGGTCTGACAGTCAAGGCTGCATATTTGGTGACTGTTTTGTAATATAAGTGATATTGTGACAGAGAATGATATATTTGTGACAGAAAACTGCATCAAAAATGAAATAGAGTTTGGGTGTAATCTATTGGTTATTCTTGGTATAGTGCCCAAACAAAATCTCACAGAAACCACTTTTTTTTTTTTTTTTTTTTTTTTTGTGATATCAACTTTGATTTTATAGCAGTTAGAGTGCAACATTTTTTATTTGTATTTATTTTCTATAAAGTGAAATAAATAAATAAATAGTATACTACATTATCTTTACTGTAAACTTTAAACTTCTATAACTTTTTTACTTTCTTTTTTAAAATGCTTTTACCTCAGAAATAATCTGATATGTGTCTTCTTTAAAAAGAGACCAACCTTAGGTCTGCATTCCAAAGCATTCAGGAATTACAACCATGTTGTAACAAGCATTGATAAACACTTGTTCTGTTTTCAGTGAATTTAAACCCCTAAGGCAACGTATCCTGGGGAATACAAACATTAAAATAAAAAATAAGTGTTCAGTTAAAAAAAAAAAAAAAAAAAAAAAAAAAAAATCATGAAATTTTATTATTCAAGTCCCAAAAAGATGGAACATAGTAATAAACTAATTTTCTGATGTCTCTTTATGGTTCTGCCCTTTTTAGGTGACTTAAAGAGATAATTTCATGACTATAAAGTGCACTTATTTTGATGTGTTGACTAACATACTAAAGCACACTAAAGTACTTAAAGAGAGACACTTTCATGATTATTTATTAACACTTTTAAAGGAGAAGTCCACTTCCAAAACAAAGATTTACATATAATGTACTCACCCCTTTGTCATCCAAGATGTTCATGTCAGTCATAAAGAAATTATGTTTTTTGAGGAAAACATTTCAGCATTTTTCTCCATATAATGGACTGCTATGGTGCCCTGATTTTGAACTTCCAAAAGGCAGTTTAAATGTGGCTTGAAACAATCCCAAATGTGGTTGTAAACGATCCTAGCCAAGGAAGAAGAGTTTTATCTAGCGAAACGATTGGATATTTTCATTAAAAAAATTACAATTGAAGTACTTTTTAATCTCAAACCCTCGTCTTGCCTTTCTCTCCCTGAAAGCTGTGTATTCTGACTTAGGACAGTTAGGGTATGTCGAAAAACTCCAATCATATTTTCACCCTCAACTTCAAAAATCATTTTAAAATCATCCTACATCGCTGCAGAACTACCGACCCAGTCTTTGCAAAATGAACATGCAAAGAAGATCAAACAACCTTAATAAAAAAGGTAAAGCAGTGATATAGGATGATTCCGAAGTTGAGGGAGAACATGAGATGGGAGTTTTTCAACATACCCTAACTGTCATGAACCGAAACAAAAACAGTCCAAGCAGAGTAAGACAAGACGAGTGTTTGGCATTAAAAAGTATATAAATTGTATTATTTTTATGAAAATAACCAATCGTTTCACTAGATGGGATCGTTTACAACTGCATTTGGCATGGTTTGAAGCCGCATTTAAACTGCCTTTTGGAAGTTCAAAATCGGGGCACCATATCAGTCCATTATATGGAAAAAAAGGTTAAAATGTTTTCTTCAAAAAACATAATTTCTTTACGACTGAAGAAAGAAAGACATGAACATCTTGGATGTCAAGGGGTTGAGTACATTATTTGTGAATCTCTGTTTTGGAAGTGGACTTCTCATTTGAGTAAACTTTTTAAAAGTGCACTGTGTAATACTGTCAAATTAAAATTTTGCTTTAAGGTACTTTTAAGTTTAATTTTATTGATATCAAATCATTCTATTCACTTGATTTTTGTAATAATCAAGAATGTATATCTCTTTATTTATATTTTTATTCTTTATTAGTGGTATATTCCAATAATATATTGTAAGTGTGTGTTTTAAGAGGTTTTAAGAACTTCATTTAGAAGATGTTTTGTCACAATGGGGAACTGTGTTTTAATGATGCAGGGGAAAATGCTGACTTCCTTCTCTGTTTTTGCTTGTTAATGACGTTTTTCTGCCTGATTTTCTTTTCTCTGTTCTTGTTTTAGGTTTTCTCCAGAGATCTTGGGCATTCAGGCCAGCTCAGCCCTGGTATGGCTCATTATTGAGGTTTTAGCAGTTCTTCTCAGTCTGTATCTGGTAACGGTTAACACTGACCTCACCACCATCGATTTGGTGGCCTTTTCTGGATACAAATATGTTGGGTAAGGTCATTAGTTATCAATATCATAATTTTAACACAGGTATCCATGTTCAAACTGATTCTGCCAGTGTTTTGTGTTTTGGACTCTAGGTGGTGCTATCGGGTAATCTTTTGAATGTATGTATGTGTATATATGTATATATGTATATATGTGTATACATATATATACATATACATATATATATATATATATATATATATATATATATATATATATATATATATATATATATATATATATATATATATATATATATATATTCATTCAAAATTTTTATTCGTATTTATATATATATATCTTTGAAAATGAAACTGAGAAATAAAGTGAAATGATGAATTCACACACTTAAAGGATTAGTTCATCCGAAAATTAAGGACTATGCATTATTTATGGCTATTATATGCACTGGGATATTAATAGAGGAGCTGTTCTTAAGTTTCATTCATAATGTTTAAATCAGTGCTAACATTACTGCAAGCTTAGTTTAATCTAAAACATATTAATTGCCAGCTGTGTGGTTTTAAATGTATTCAAAGCAAGTCCTTGATTGAAAAATGCTTACACACTTCGAATGTGTGTTTATTGATTTGCACGCGATGTGCTTTTTTTTTTTTTTTAAAGCAAATACAGTTGTGTGAATTTGTGTTTGCTGTTTGTGATATTTGCTCAGGATGATCGTGGGAGTGATAGCAGGACTTCTATTTGGCCGGACAGGCTATTACCTCACTCTGCTCTGGTGCTGTGTCTCTATTTTTGTTTTTACGGTACGTATTGACACATATGTTGTTATTTCAAAGTTAAGCGTTAAAAAATAAGCGTTATTTTATTCTGACTCTATTATTTAACTGCAACGTTTATTTATTAAAAAAAGTTACACATGGTTTCACATGGAACTTCCATGTGAAAGTAATTTCTAAAAATAAATAGATAAATAATTTATAAATAAATAATATATAAATAAGTAAATAAATAAATAAATAAATAATACTAATGCTACTACTACTACTAATTCTGAAATGAAGAAAAAAAAAATCTTCAGATCTGATATTTTAGTAAATTGGAAAAAAAAAAAAATCTAGCCCAGTCTAAACCACATTCATATGTGAACTTCTTTTTTTTTTTTTTTTTTTTTTACTATTTATTAATCAAAGAATCCTGAAAAATAAAAAATATGAAGCAGCACAACTGTTTTCAACATGTTTATTGAGCAGAAAATCAGCATACTAGAAAGATTTCTGAAAGATCATGTGACACTGAAGACTGGAGTAATGATGCTGAAAATTCAGCTTTGAGCACAGAAATAAATTACATTTTACAATATATTCACATAGAAACCCCTTATTTTAATTTGTAATAACATTTCACAATATAATTTATTTTATGTGTTTTTGATCAAACAAATGCAGCTTTGCTGAGCAGAAGAAACATTTCTCAAAACACACACAAAACATTCTTACTGACCCAAATGTTTAAAACAGTGGTGTATATTCTCATTTACATTCATACAAATTGAATATTAAGTTAGCATTACAGCATATGCTTGAATGTCTAAATAGTACAGCAGATTTCAGTTTGAATCTCATTTAGCATCTGATCTCAGGACCTCAGATGTGAAAGTTCTTCTTTGTGTTTGGATGACAGATTCGCACATTACGGTTAAAGATCCTGTCTGAAGCGGCGGCAGAGGGGCGGTTAGTGCGAGGAGCCAAAAACCAGCTGCGAATGTACCTTACGATGGCCATTGCTGCAGCGCAGCCTGTGTTCATGTACTGGCTGACCTTTCATTTGGTCAGATAAGAGCAGGCGATGACGTCGAGGAACAGCCATATCGTTTGTACCGCAGCAGTCACAAACGTCTTTAGAGAAATGAGCCTATTTGCACACATGTAATAAACCAATGGACACACATTGTGCAGCTTCACAGCACAATATGAATGATCTGAACTGTAATTGCCCAGCCGTCTTTTGTATGTCTTTGGTTTGTACATTTCTAGCTTTTTTGTATAATGTACAGTGTAATTGTATTTTTTTTTATGTAAAACTGTTTATGTTTGCAGACAAAGGCCGTTGTCTAGATGCTATGGAACATTGAGAAACATGTATGTGACTGTTCGGTGGCCACAAACCAATGAAATTGGCTCTGTATGATGTCAGTTGTGTACGTGTGATGATTTCCTATAAATTAGTAAAGTGATCTGTCCTTGTTGTCACACTAACAGATGCATAAAGATACAGTCTTAAAGTTTTTTTTTTTTTTTTTTTTTTATGAATTTGCTTCATACATTTCAGGGTGAATTGCATTTTTGTTTTCATAACTTGTAAACTAAATAAATGGATGTTCCCAAGAGTTAGCTTGTATATTACTGTAACTTACTATCATAGAAGTTATTTTAATAAGAAATAATTGTGGATGATTATAATTTCAGAAACTCACAACTCTGTTTAATAATTCCTGAAAACTGCAGAAATCAATCTGATCAAAATCACCAGGTCATTATGTTGCATCACAGTGACATAGCTAAAATAAATAGAATAGAATAGAATAAAATAAAATAATTAAGAAAAAAAAATTGTAATAAAGTTGTAAAACTAATGTTAGCAACAAATATATTAGAGAAACAATTATGTTACTCTAATGAGTAATGACAAAGAAAGCCTTTTTTTCATGCATTTTTCTACCTTAACTTTTCTTCTTTCAGATTACTGGAAAGGACACACGCAAAATACACATTAAAGTGTTTGTTTTATTTGAATCTGTAGATTTCACATATACAGTAAATATCTTTTACTCAAAATAGGTTTCACTCATCTTCAGCAGCACGCATTTGTACATCATTCACATTGATTTATATAACATTTTTATTCCTAAAACATGGTGAAAATGTCTGAAAAGTGATAAAAGGAGAAATCCAAAATCCCTTTTGTAATCCCATTAACTGTAATATGTCAAAGAAAAAACAATTTTGTGTTTGACAAACAATTTTATCCAATGTTTTGGAAAATTTATAATACAAAACATTTGTCTTAATGTAATTAAGTATCTCTTTCACCAACTGTATTCACCTGCTGTCTTGCTTTAAACTTTAAAATATTGTTTTTAGTTTGACCGACAGGAGTGCACAAGAAAGAACAAGACAAAGCACAAACCAGTACTTAGTTTAAGTTTCAAATGTATTCCCTGATCATTTTAATTGGTTCTCCCTTTACTCATATTGTAATTTACCTCTTTTTGCTGTTGTTACCGTAACATTTTAACAGTATTTAACAGTTACAGTTTAATATAAAAACAATATATTAAATACGTTTTTTATCAGGCACATTGTCTAAAGCAATTTCCCTGGTTTTTTGGCTCCCACTGGATGTCATGCAAAAACAACCTTTGACTGTCGTCAGCGAACACACGTTCTAATCGAGCAGCAACCTTCCGGTCTCTCTTGAAACCAACAGAAGTGACTTAAAGTGCAATACATCGACTGGCTGCTAGAGACTTCCATAAACACCCCATGAATGGCAAACATTACAGCAGAAAAAATATGTTCACAGCCTGGTACAAAAACTGGTTTTGGTCTATATAGTTAGGTGTGTGTGGTTTCAGCAACCCCCTATGTCCTGCCTCTTTGGTCATTTTCGATTATATGGGCGTGAAGTGAGGTGCAGTGTTGCCAACTTCTTTCAATGGAAAGTACCTGGCTTGAAAAGTCCCCAAATGTCGCTAGATGACATCATATGCTAATTGTCTTGCCTCTTTGGGCTCACATACTGCATCTTAATGCAGCCAAATTCTCATTAAAATGGTTTTCAGTGATATTTTTTTATAGATATATTGATATATTTTACTGTTTCTGTTGTCAGACAGTGGGATGAATATGAAATATGGATTTGAAACACAGCCAACTGAGATTACATTATCAGGTCTCCAAAATATTAAGCAACAGAATATCTCTGTTTTTAACTGAAACCACTGCTCTTCTTGTCGGCAGTCCCTGAAGTCGGCAGTCCCAGAGAGCCTCAGAAACAAAATAAAGTTTGTACAAGAAGTCGCTAGATTTGTCGCTAGGCACTAAGTCACTAAGGGGGTCTAAAAAGTCGCTAAATCTAGTGACAAACTCGCAAAGTTGGCAACACTGGTGCGGTGATATGCTGCTAAGATGATGACGGCTGGCTCCGCCCACTATGGGCTTCAAAAATGCTCTTAAGAACCTATGGGTGACGTCACTGGTGATGCTATTGTCCGTACTTTAAAATGTTACAAAATGCTAATTTCTAATTGTTTATAAAATATATTAAATTTTCAACAAATTGTTAAAAAATAAATAAAATACGATTCAGTGGAATGCTCATAAAGACTTCACTTGTTTAATTTCTTACTGAGTCAACGATTTTTGACCTTTTTTTTTTTTTCACATGTCGTCACATGCTAGCGTTACGTTGTAATTGATACAATCTTTATTTGAAGCGTGAATTCACATTCAAAAGGTGATTTACTCTATTTTGATCAATACCATAGACAATGTTTGCGTGGGTTGCAATGTGCCTAAACATGCTACTGGGAACAAATTTAAATTTATAAAACAAAGATTGTTGTTGAGTTAACATGAAACATATTAGATTGCGCAGTAAAGTGTAAAAATAACCATCAGGCTGTTGGCCTTTCACTTAGGTCTAGTTTTATTACTACAAAAAAATGTATTATAATTATCTGATTACTCAAATAATCGTCAGAATAATCGACAGATTACTCGATTACCAAAATAATCGTTAGGTTCATCCCTAACGGTAAGCCAGACACACTAAAAATGGGATGAAACAAAGTGGTATTAAAGCGTTTATGCCACACTGACCTGTCATAGGTGAGGCTCAATGGACAGAGTGGCATGACCGACTCAATAGTGCAAGTAGAATGTGTTTGCGAGTACCACTGAATGGACAGTGTGGCACAAACTCTTTAATACTGCACTGTTTTGTCCCACGTTTGATGTGTTTGGCTTCCCATACTGATGCTAATACTGTTGCATTGGTGGTATGGAGGGAAGAAGACCAGAGGCCGTTTGTGGTTGTCAGTGACAAAGAGGCTTTGTTATGCTGAATAAACAGCTTTTGTCGCCTAATCTTCAACATATGTTACAGTAAACAATAGTTTTGGATCAAACTATTTTTAGAGTTTACATCACAAAAATAATATAAGAGAAGTCACAGACTTTTTTTGCAACAGGTAGGATTCTGTTCTGTTTTTACACTCCTCTTCCATTCCTATGGTATCTGTAAACGGCAGTTGACTGTCACACAACTCTGGCTGAAATTCAATGATGTCAAAGCTGTAATGTGATTTGTTATTAAGGCACACATGATCCAAGTTGATTTAGTGGTAGGTACTACAGACTCTCGTGTCCCCCAAATAATAAGACCATCTCTGTATTAAGGCAATAGCAGGCGGCACCATTTGTGAACTTAACGTGCGTGGCTTTCAGTGTCGTCTACTTACAGTAATTTTAGTTTAATTAGTGCAAAATAGCTTGCTATGTCGCTTGATATCCAAACTGGTATTTCTTAAACATTATGTATTTGCTATGATGTTGCTTTAATGCGCTATCATCTGTGTTGGGGGTAATGCATTACAAGTAACGCGAGTCACATTATCAGATAACTTTTTTAATGTAACTAGTAAAGTAACACATTACTTTTAAATTTACAACCAAATATAAGAGTTTCTGAATAAGCAAGCCAAGCCAAGCCCAGATGACAAAAAGTAACACAAAAGTAATAAAATAAGTATTTTTTTTAAATGGAGTAACGCAATACTGTAATGCATTACTTTCAAAAGTAACTTTCCCCAGCAATGATTATCATAATTATAAACACCCTGTTTTTTATTGACCTGAGACCAGTGACACACAGTCCTTCTTTACAATCATTTGAGCATAAAAACGCTCTGAAGTTTTACTTTCTAGGCCTTAATCAGTCCACAGGCCTGTAGAACTTCAGAAACAGCTGGTATAAGATCATTGACATAGTCCCAGAGATGATCATCTCTTATGGGCACTGTGTTTGGTGTGTAAGAAAAGTCTTTAAAGTGGTACATGCGAGCGACTGAATTGTTCACCCTGACCGTGAAGGCCCCGTTCACAGTGGCCAGCAGGCCATGGACAGTAGTCTTCAAAACTAGCCGAGGGTTTACTATAATCTTGAAGTTGTTGAAAACTTTGGGGGGGTTGGGTAGTCGATCGATATAATTTAAAATATTCGTTCCCTGTACGTTTTTCCATTTGTCTTGCTCATAATCCTTATGAGCCTTTGCATTAAATGGGAACACATTATTCTCAAACTCAAAGCCCACATGGGAACCGTACCTATTCTCAAGCTCAGGCAACAACTCCCTCCAGGTTTTCACTTTGAAAGGCAGAATGAGTTCATCCATGTCATGTAGAGCCAGATAGCGACTTTGGTACATGTAACGGTACACACAGTCATTAAGCGCAGGGATTTGCCCATAATAGTGCAGCTGACCTGGTGACTCATTTATCTTCCAGCCGTGGGACACGCTGATGTGCTTTGTAATCGTCCACGGGATGACCTCCACGAAACCGCTTTTCTCATAGTAGTCCAGAACCTTCTGTGTGTCCGAATCACAGTTGGTTTTATATATCACCACCCTCTGAGCACCAAGCAGTCTGAACATCTCCATGGACTGGACTAAATTCAGCACACTCTTGTAGTCGTACATGACAGAGATGCAGATCGTAAACTCATACGGGTAGGTTGTTGGAATGTTTATGTTTCTAATAGGTTGAAAAGATGTTATGCTCCCCAAGTTGGCTCTGGCTGCTATTGCAACATGCGTCGGTGACAAACATGTGCTACTGAGTGGGCATGTGATGCTAGCAGTGCCATATTCAAAGTTAAAGTGGTCGGTATGAATTGAGAATTCAGCTGGTGACGTCACGTTCCTCCCATTGCAGCACATCACACAACTGGATGTCACATGCTCATATCGGTGAACAATGGCAATCATCTTTATCTGTTTCTTTTCGAAACGATGCTCCATGTAAGAGCCAATCATGTATGTGTTAAGGTTGTTGACTTTAATCACAGGCCTGTCCTTCACTTGAACATCACATGCCTTTGGAGGCAGAGGACTGATGGGTTTGTGGTAGATGTGTGGTTTTTGGAATAAAGCTTTAAAGGAATCTTGGATGTAAATGAAGATAATAAAGAAAATAATTAATAAAAAGCAAGAAATATAAAATAACTTCAATGCACAATTATTCTTCAAACGCTTTGCTTCTGATCCACTCTCTAGTCGGTCATCACTTTTCCCTAAAGAAAAGAAAAAACACAAATTTTATGGTTGTCTCTATTTAGCAACCAGGGGTGTCAAATATGTGTTGTATAATAATGATATATTGATTAACAACTAGAACTGTCAGTGACTAACAAAGAGCCAGTCTAAATAATTACATTATTTAATTATTAATTAATCTAATAAACTGCAAATAATTATATATCAATATTTGCTGGGGAAAAAAAAAGAACTGAACATGAACTGAACTGTTAAACATGAATTGTTGCAGGCAGAAGCGTGTGTACATTTGTATGTTTCTTACACACATCTTTTTACGTAAGAAGACAATGATTCATCAACTGGGGTTGTATGGATTACCGTCATCATCCTTAGATGACCCACATCTACTATGCATAAAATTGTATTGTCTTTTTTTTCCCCTCAAACTCTTACACTGAAAAAGTGCATATGCCGTCAATACTCTAATGAACATTTTATAGTTGATCCGACTTAAATCATTTACTTTTCTGTCTTGTCTTGTCATTTAAACTATTTGCTTCACATCAAATAAAAATGTTTACGCTCTGTGAAACCACATAACCACTAACCTCATAGAAGTTTGGTTTTGTGTAGTTAGACGGAAACCAAACATAATTTTGAAAAAGGTGGTTATTCCAAAGCATATTCCAAGGCCTATTCTAAAGCCATGATTGGTTGGTGTTAAGTAAAGCAATGAGTGTTTGCACAAGTGAGTTGTTAGTGTGAGGCACTTATGAATTTGTGTGGCCATTTTGATTGGTTGTGTTTGAACAAGGAAATCAAGATAATTCCTGTTAGATTTTTGTGTGTTACATAGAGAATTGTTTGTTGTATTTTGCAAAAAGAGTTTTATGAAATTGAAAACTGAGTCAAAGGCAGAGATACGGTTTTGCAGATTTGGTGTGTGATTCTGGTGTTTGAGTGTCAGGTTTCAGAAATTGAAACGATTTTGTGTGTAAGCAGTTGAAAAAACTGTAATAAACAGATTTAATCAATGCTTTTATTCGCATATAAACACATGCACATAATTTTATATGGATTCATTTTATGATGCCTTTTTGACTTTTTTTTTTTTTTAAATCTTCTAAGTTTTGATTACATGGGACTGTCACTGGGAAAAAGAATGATTTCAGGTTTCATTATAAAATATCTAAATTTGTGTTTTGAACATAACCAAAGTCTGACGGTTTTGAACTACAAGAGGTAAATGATGATTATAACAATGATTTCCTTGAAAAATGAAGCTGATGACATTTTTCTAGTGAACTGATGTTTTTATAGTTGTAACTGTTGTAAAATGTATTGAAATCTACGAGGAGTTTATAATGTTGACCTTACATTCTAGTGTATTTTTCCACTTATTTCTTTTCTTTTTTTCTTTCTTTTTTTTTTTTTAGGTTAATGCATGTTCATCTGAAATATGAGTGATTTTTTCAATGACACATGGACATTAGGAATGTTATGCTATTATTAAGCCATGCAGTTTCAAAACAGTTAGATGCAAACTCCTCCGTTGAGATCAAAACAAGTCACCTTTGAGATTTGTGTAGATCTGACAAGAAAGTATTTTTAAGAGCAGGGGTTTTGCACGCTCTGGTTTCTAATTTACAAAAGCACACGTTTAAGTCAAGTCAAGTCAAGTCGAGCTTTATTGTCATTCTTCTACATGTGTGGGCATATAGTGGAATGAGATGTTGTGTCTCACAGGACCAATGTGTTTTTGCAACGTGAAGTATTGTAGCCAATCACCAGCATCTTTGTTGAAAGCAAAGGCAAGTCAGGAGTGTTTTTTATAGGTTAGTCAGAATCCGCTCTGAACTTATTTTTGTTTCCGCAAGTTTACAGAGTTTGACACGCTGACAGATCTACCTATTATAATGACAGAGAGGAAACAATACACACTGTGTAAATAAGAGATTGGGGTTGGTTTGGGGGGTCTTTCTCACCTTGTGTGTCTTTTTCACCTTTGGATTTCACTTGATGTAATAAGCATTTTGAAATCTCTGACTCTCGAGAGTGTAAAAAGCTTACTTTTTGCACGGTCAGGTTCTGGCAGGAAAGACCCCTATCATACTTAATCATTTTGTTACATAAAAAATTATGATTAATATTAATATGATTCAGCTTATAAAATGATATATGCCTAGCTAAAGATATTGTTGGCAATGTGGACTACTTGTCAAAACTACTAGGTTTTGAATACTATTTTGCACTTTTAAGAAAATGCCACCAACTTTCTCCCAGTTCAACCGAACTCAACCTTTAAGTAAATCCTTAAAAAATGGTATAACAATAAATGTATGTACGCAGTGCTTTTGTAATAGAACATAGCCTAACGGTACACATGTACGCACTTCCTGCAGTGCTTCGCAGCTTTTATATACTGTATATAAAGAGTCCAGATGCAAAAGTGCCGTTTGAAATTTTCTTCTGAAATGAGCATTTTTATCAGGTTCAGTATTTCATTTTATTCCGCTATATTTGTGTAGATCCAGTAGCTATTTCACTTTAATGACAATACTAGGTTTTTAGAAGAAAATTTCAGACGGCACTTAGAGGCTTTTGCCTCTTCACTCTTCAGTGTTCATACATTGAATATATTGTTAATGTAATAATTGGTTTTAAAACAATAAGCTAAAGAGAATGAAAGTAAAACCGAAAGTAGGCTGTAGACCAACTGCTTCACGATAAGCTATTAGCTTTTAAAAGCTTATATAACAGGACATTTAGACTGAAAAGGAAATGTTAGACAAAAGATACGAAGAAGAAGGGGAAAAAAAAAAAAAATGTTTACAGTACCTCTTGAAAACATTCCGACAGAACTGAGAAGCATTCACTAAGAAACAGTGTTCAACATCCGTTAAGCTTTTCAGTATGACTGGCTGAAACAGACGCATTTCACCGAAATATCCAGCGCGAGTTTACAAAGCGTGTCGTATGCCATCATAAGTTTCCATTTTCTTCTTTTGCTCTTTTATGGCTAGTTTATATATTCATGGTCTTGCTGGTAGAACTGAATGCAGTTGAGAAATGTCGCTCCAATGTGTTTAATATAATGTGCTGATGTGTTGGATGAGCTGGGTTGTGCAACACATAGGGCAGGGACGTTTCAAATATTTCTTCAGAGATATCTTCCCTAAACCTGCTGTAACAGTTACTGATATGAACTGTAATTTACTGTTAGGCGTTTTAATACTCACTAAAAAATGTTAGGTTAAAAATCACCCAACTAGTAACCCAACTATGGGTTGGTAAACCACCTTCTCATCTGTGGATTATTATAATCCAATGAACTGGGTTAAAATCCAGTTTGGTTAAAAGTTACTCAACAGTTGGGTTAATTATTTATATTAATTCCAATCAGTATTTATTTATTTAATAAGATATATATATATATATATATATATATATATATAATATTACTTAAAATACTATACAGATTTTATTCAAATATGCAAATAATACATTTTTAACAAATATATTTTAAAATGTAAAATAGTTTTAGAGAGTACAGTAAATTAAATGTTTACAAAGTAAATGTACAAGAATGTAAAGAAAATCCTAAACACACAAATGTGCACATACAACTGACATATTTTGAAGATGTACACTTCAAAACCAATCGATATGTATCAATTCACATTTATTCACACATATGTGCACATACAGTACACAAATAAAACAAACATAACATATAAACATATGACAATGATAATTAAAATAAATAAATAAATAAAAATCTGCTGGCTGCTGGAACTACTGATGATCAGTAAAATTAAAAGTTTTGACTAATCACTAAACGTTTTTGAGGAGGCAGTGTGCTGAAGGAACTCCTCCTGGCATATTAAAGACTGTGTGCAGCAAAAACTTCCACATGGGAGCAGAGGCTTTGGGTAGTTGATGTACACGTGGAAAAGTCTGAAACACAGATCCACTGCTTGTAGTAAGGTCTCCTGTTCCATTGGCTCCCCACTGAAAATGATAAAAACTTGGGAGAAGTTCTTGGAATTAGTGATGCAAATGCTGGTGTCATCCAGTAGCGTGAAATTTTCTTCACCCACTCTTTTCTCTGTCATAAGATGAAGCAGAAGAAGAAACATTTTTCAGATAAACTAGTAAACAGAGCTGCTCAATTATGGCAAAAATATTATAAACAATTATTTTAGTCAGTATTGAAATTTATGATTATTTAGCTTGATTATTGCTAGGTGTTATGAACAGTCTTTCATGAAATTAGTAATTTTAAATATGAGTTAAGTTTCACAATTATCAATACTTAATCAAAAGCTAGCACTGCCTAAATTTTACCATACTTACATATTGAATAATTTGTTTGTTAAGTTTGGATGTAAGCAGGAGCAAAAGTACACATGGAATGCAGCGGCCACACACTAATCATTTCACCTCGTTTAGCTTTTTTCATAATTGGAAGTCATAATTGAACTTGAAAACCTATATGTATCACTAATTTAAATAGTTTACTTACCTTGAAATGTTTCAATTAACCTGCAGAGATTCCACTGTTGCAATTTTTCCTTCACAAAAGAATCCACTGTCTAAAACATAAGTATAAACACATTTAGTACAACATGTTTAAAAAACAAGAAAAACTGTCATAGCTTCATAAGAGAAATGGCTGTATTTAGAGGTTATTCTAATAAATCCATAACAATATTCAATATGAATAAACCATAAAAACACTTTTAGTGTTATTACAATTAATTAGCGCTGGTTGCTTTCCAAACACTTTCCTGATTTGACCAGCAGGCATCAGAATACGGTTGTCACACCAATAAATAACTGTACTGTGTGTGAACATAACAATATTAAGGACTCAAATACGGTATTGATAACCATATTCTGCTGCTGTGTGAACGTGGCCATACTGGATTGACAAGTTAAAGCCACTGTCGCATTTAGCATTTGCCGTTTCCCATTTAAAAAATTACTGCGACCTAACAAACTGTAGCCCCTACGGTGAAATGGATCAATAATATGGTAACATGGAGACACCATATTATTCTCCCGATAACACGTGTCCTGCTCAGATGCAAGCCAGAGCTCGTCAGATTCCTTCATATTTGCAGGCTTATGATGAAGCCTTCTGCCAGTTACTGGGCCTTATAAACCATATCAGTAGGCGAAGATAGACCATGCAGTGGCACCGTTGACCCTCAGTGGGCAGGCCAAGCTTGCCTCAACTGGGGTACAGCTGATAAGGCGTGAGTTATCATCTCTGCAGTATGGACCAGGTCCCGCCATAGTTAGTGGGAGCAACATAGATACTGGGCTCAACGACTTGGTAGAGCAGTTAAATGTTGCGAGATCTCCGTCCGCTTCCCATTACATATCTCCAGTACCACAGCAGCGAGAAAACAGCCAGTCAGAGTGTGAGTTCAGTAGTGGCACTGCATCTCCTTTTTCTGAGCAAGTGGAACAAGCTTACCAACCGTCATTAGGCCAGAGGCTAAAGCAGTCCCAGCCATCTCATTACCTGATATAGGGCCACCCACTTCCTGCCTTGGAGCACCCAGGGATGCCACCCATCAATCAGTACTGTGGCAGACATCTCAGACTACAGCTCATATGGTGTACAGCACACCCACACTACAACCCAGACAGCAGGAAATTATGAGAGACAAACAGCAGTACACAGCGCAGGGTCATATCCTTCATCCTATAATCTTGTATCCTCTTTGCCTCAGACCATCACATCAGTGAAGCTGCCAATATCCACAACCATACATCGAACTCTGGTGCCACCAGCTTACCAATTACACATCCCTGAACATGGTTGCAGGGCAAATCGATGCCTGTGTTAGACCCATATCAGCCTTTACCTGTGATCATTGAACATTATACTCTTTAGTCCCTCATGCAGACTTCAGAGCAGAACAGGTATCTTCCTCCAGTAGCACCCACCATGCCATGTCTGGCAGCCCTGGCACATCCAGCATACCAGCTGGTACCAACGCTACTGTAAAAAAGAACGAGGGTACAACTTCCGGTGAGGCAGCGTAAGTAGTATACCAATGGTATTTTGAGTGTTAATTAGCTAAGAGGCTAAGTGTTTTTTGGACCATTGTTTACTTTGTAAAGTTGCAAAACTTTATGAGAGATTATGGTGCTTAGGGGCAACGTGTTTTTCGAAGTTGTGTTCGCAGATCGTTGGCGAGTTTGGGTTGCTAAATCTTGAATGACCCAACTAGTGATGTGACATTTGAAACAAGCCATCGGAGCTTGTGTTAAGGGGTGTGCCAGATGAAGCCCTGATTTGAGGCTTGTGTTGTTAATGTAGAAATCATGAAACCAGTGAGAAACGAAGCCTCACTGGCCACGTTCACACTGTCAGTTTTTGGGATTGACAGCCGCATTTACTTACAGGTGTGAGTCTCAAAATGTCTTGTTTACACAGCAGCTTACAAACGTTTTTCGAATACTGTCTGTATGAACATGCAACAGGAGTCAAGCCCGTATTTCTTACAAGTAACCATAGCAACAGTGACCAAAGCACAGTGTTAGGAAGGTTACTTTGGAAATGTAATAGGTTACAGATTACAAGTTACTTTATTTAAACTGTAATAAGTAGTGTAACTTTTTAATTACTTTATTAAAGTAATGTAACTTATTACTTTTAATTACTTTTTGATTACTTTTCTAAATTTCTAATATCTTCAACTGTTAATCATATTGAAACATTTAAACCAGGCAGAGTTAACTTTACAGTAGCACTCAACACTGATTACTGTCAGACTTTCAAAATCCTTTATCACTTGAATTATGATTATAATAAGTAAGGGACAACATACATCTTTATTTTGCGATAACAACTGGCTGAATGTACATTATCTCACTTATTACACAGCTGCTAATAGATTATTTAGATGTCTCGTGTCAAAATTATTAGACACGAAACACTGATCTGAGTCGAAATATTTGAACGCAAAGCTTCCATCAAGAAATCAGTTGCTAGCAAACGGCAAGTTCAAACTAGACATTTTAGGGACACAGTGCAGTCATACCAGTTTTCTTACACAACATTTCACCACATAAATAATTAAGTAGTAATACTAGTTTGTTAGTTATCTTATAATCCATTACAGTGTACAGCAGCTGCGTTTGTATGAAACAATAGAGCAAGTACACGATACCAGGATGACAGAATTAAGAAATTGTCCACATAATATTGAATTAAGCTTCAATATTTTATTAGCTAACCAAACGCAAAGCTTCCAGCAAAAAAATTATCAAGCATATAGCACTGACTTAAGTTGCCCTGAAATAGTCTGAGCTGTGAAATAATTTAATTTAAAGCACACCGCAAATTCTGATTTTTTTTTAGTTATATTTTTGGGCTTTTTATGCCTTTTATTGTGATAGGACAGTAGAGAGACGACAGGAAAGAACTTGGAGGAGAGAGGGGAGCGGGATCAGCAAAGGACCTCAAGATGGGAATCGAACTTGGGTCACCGTGAGCGCAGTTGAGCTATATGTCATAACAAGATCATAACATAAGTAACATCATAACAAGAAATAGTTTAATAGCTATGATACTGGATTTGAAATTAAATGTTTGCATAGTTATGATAGAAAACACTAGCATCTAACAATAATGCCTGGGAAAAACAATCTTAAAAAATAAAGTTTATGCATGAACCGAAATAGGAAATAAAACAGTTATCGAGTAAGCATGTGTCCGATTCTGTGTCCTAAACTTCTGAAACATTGGTGTCTCATTTTAGAGCAGTCAATGCAGTTTCTGAAAGAAGTCAATTAAATCTGTAAGTGGGGGTGGGTGTGTGAAAAAATTCAGATGTGATCCCCTTTGTAATCACTGGCATTTTTCAAAAGTAACTGTAATTTAATTACATTTTTTTTTCTCAGTTTTTCAACTGTAACTAATTACAATTACATTTATTTTGTAATTAAATTACGTAATTCCATTACATGTAACTAGTTACTCCCCAACACTGCCAAAGCAATATCAAAGATGGCGCCACAAGCCTCAAATTCATCCATCAAATCATCATTAATTTACAGCAGCTTTTAAATTTGAGTGGAGCATTTGACCTGCGCACAGAACACAAAACTGACAGAATTGGCTCTGGTGGGGACTGGATATAAAACTTTCAGATGACACACAGCTCATTTCTCCGTCACTGTAAGTTACCGAAACCATAAATTAAAGCACGCAGCACACGGTAGACACGCGGCAAAGCGGCTCTCTCGCACTGTATGATGACAGACAACTAGTTGTCCAGTCCTGTTCCATTCACACAGTGTGAGTGTTTCAAGAATGTGGTTGTGAGTCCTAAAATTTTGCAGGTGTGAGCAGGGCAGCGTTAAAACCTCACTGTGCCCGGGGCTATGATGTACTGCAGGCTCCGTGGGCCCGGTCCACTGTGTTTCCACAACTTCCATTCCATCATCAGCTTTACTAAATAACCTAGCTGGGGATATGACTAACTCAGCCAAGTTAAAAAAAAATCATATTTTTACTCATCGAAGATTATTCTACTGCATTTCCAGATTATGCCAGAATGAAGTGAAGAGAGGTAAATGTGGACAATAGATTTGTGCATGGTCCTTCAAAAGTAAAAAAATAGAATAAATGCATTTGATTGGTAAACCAAATTCAAACATGACGTTTTAATCTCTAATGGTAATATGGAATTTACAGAAAAGCTCCTAATAGCGCTAATATGTGGGGTCGTGGTGAGGTTTTTCCCATGGCCTGTCAATCTACTCCACAGCCAATCACGGGCCCCCTATTTGGGCTTCAACCCCACATGCCCAATTGATCTTACTTATTCAGATTTATTTCATTTCATTTTTAAATACCCAGTCATACAAGTAATATGAAAAATACAAATTATTTGAAGAAAATTAAATATTTGCCATATGCAATTCATATTTGGGTACATTATTCTTAATGTTAAAGCCTTTCCATGAGTGTGATGCGCACTGAGAAATAAGGTGGATAGAGTTGATCGAGCGGAAAGCTGGTCTGTCACAAATGATGAAGTAATCGTTCCGTCTACAGTTTGCTTAATCACTCAACTGTCAGTTTGCTCACATTTATTTGTTACTTATGCCATGTGAAAAATAACTGATAGAACTGAATTATTTTGAATTCAGATGTGGTTAACCTTTCACATTATAGGCTACTTCTTTTACTTAGGCGTAATGCTACTTCTGCGGCATGTTTTCGACTTATAATAACGTGACGTGTCATAATAAATACCTGACTGAGAGACATCAGCCCAGATCATAACCAGTAAACCACTCAAGAAACTACATTCCAGCTATAAAAGCCAACATCACAACCAAATCAAAATCTGTAATACATAAGCTGTGTTACAATTCAGTCATTTTAACATAAAAAATACTTTTTTCCCCTAATAATTTATATAAAATAAAATCTTTGCTTTGGAAATATTTATATAATATAAACTGTTGCTATCTGTTGTATGTTAATACAGAGTGAAGTTTGAGGTGCGTTTTATAATTTGCACACTAAATTGTACTGTTTTAGGGACTGGAGTTTAAAATAAGAAAAATAACATAAAACATACAGGGTGATGAAAAGCACCCAAACTAAATACAGGGAGTGCAGAATTATTAGGGAAGTTGTATTTTTGAGGATTAATTTTATTATTGAACAACAACCATGTTCTCAATGAACCCAAAAAACTCATTAATATCAAAGCTGAATATTTTTGGAAGTAGTTTTTAGTTTGTTTTTAGTTTTAGCTATTTTAGGAGGATATCTGTGTGTGCAGGTGACTATTACTGTGCATAATTATTAGGCAACTTAACAAAAAACAAATATATACCCATTTCAATTATTTATTTTCACCAGTGAAACCAATATAACATCTCAACATTCACAAATATACATTTCTGACATTCAAAAACAAAACAAAAACAAATCAGTGACCAATATAGCCACCTTTCTTTGCAAGGACACTCAAAAGCCTGCCATCCATGGATTCTGTCAGTGTTTTGATCTGTTCACTGTCAACATTGCGTGCAGCAGCAACCACAGCCTCCCAGACACTGTTCAGAGAGGTGTACTGTTTTCCCTCCTTGTAAATCTCACATTTGATGATGGACCACAGGTTCTCTATAGGGTTCAGATCAGGTGAACAAGGAGGCCAAGTCATTAGTTTTTCTTCTTTTAGACCCTTTCTTGCCAGCCACGCTGTGGAGTACTTGGACGCGTGTGATGGAGCATTGTCCTGCATGAAAATCATGTTTTTCTTGAAGGATGCAGACTTCTTCCTGTACCACTGCTTGAAGAAGGTGTCTTCCAGAAACTGGCAGTAGGACTGGGAGTTGAGCTTGACCCCATCCTCAACCCGAAAAGGCCCCACAAGCTCATCTTTGATGATACCAGCCCAAACCAGTACTCCACCTCCACCTTGCTGGCGTCTCAGTCGGACTGGAGCTCTCTGCCCTTTACCGATCCAGCCACGAGCCCATCCATCTGGCCCATCAAGACTCACTCTCATTTCATCAGTCCATAAAACCTTAGAAAAATCAGTCTTCAGATATTTCTTGGCCCAGTCTTGACGTTTCAGCTTGTGTGTCTTGTTCAGTGGTGGTCGTTTTTCAGCCTTTCTTACCTTGGCCATGTCTCTGAGTATTGCACACCTTGTGCTTTTGGGCACTCCAGTGATGTTGCAGCTCTGAAATATGGCAAAACTGGTGGCAAGTGGCATCTTGGCAGCTGCACGCTTGACTTTTCTCAGTTCATGGGCAGTTATTTTGCGCCTTGGTTTTTCCACACGCTTCTTGCGACCCTGTTGACTATTTTGAATGAAACCCTTGATTGTTTGATGATCACGCTTCAGAAGCTTGGCAATTTTAAGAGTGCTGCATCCCTCTGCAAGATATCTCACTATTTTTGACTTTTCGGAGCCTGCCAAGTCCTTCTTTTGACCCATTTTGCCAAAGGAAAGGAAGTTGCCTAATAATTATGCACACCTGATATAGGGTGTAGATGTCATTAGACAACACCCCTTCTCATTACAGAGATGCACATCACCTAATATGCTTAATTGGTAGTAGGCTTTCGAGCCTATACAGCTTGGAGTAAGACAACATGCATAAAGAGGATGATGTGGTCAAAATACTCATTTGCCTAATAATTCTGCACTCCCTGTATGTGGGGAGTTTCTCTCTGATATGCTTTAGGAATTTAGCCATGAACATCTTTCTAATTATTTTGCCGTTCACCAAAATAACTCCTCGAAGTAGGTCAGATCCAAGGGTCCTTCACAATCCTGTTGTGTGGGACAAACGTCAGAAGAAACTGTCTTTTTAAGCAGGCGCTCATAATGTAAAATTTGCAAGGCTTTTAGACTCAATGTCATTGCCCTGATTTAGGAGTTTACAGCCTAAGATTACAACCCAACACCCCCCAACGGTCATAACCACATAACTACAACTTGGATAGTATTCACTTCCTGTCAGTCGTACAATGGCCATGACACAGCACTTAGTCATGACTTCTCTTATAAAAGCGATTTCCCAATATAGCTCACTTTTAAATATATTCAATATATGTTTATATCAAAATATCCAGAATATGTCATGTAAACACAAACAGGAGGCAGTTTAGAGCATAATAACGCATGTCCTTAGTTAACCGCCATTCAAACGAAACGTCCTCTGATCTTGCATGCTTGGGTACAACAAAAAAACTAAAAGAAACTCACCACACCCCTTCCTTCCTTTTTGGGAGGGGTGCTGTTTTCTAGCGACACATGGTTCTTTTTGCATTTTGTATGATGATATGAGTTTTCTGATCGAGGCATTCACCTGCTGTAGTATGTTTAATTAGTGATGACATTATTATAACTAGTCATTATTGGTGAAATGTTATCCCAAGTATCCACATCAGAAACAAATGCTTGATCATCCATTTTGTGTAATATCCAAAATCCATTAACAGCAAGTTCATCTGTTACCCAAAAACAGAAAGCTTTAGAGGGGTCATCAGATGAAAAATTCACTTTTACATGTTGTTTTACATGTTGTTTTTATTTAATCTGTAAAAATAATTTCCCCTTTTTCAATTAAAGCCATTGTCAGCATCTTGTCTGTGTGACGACACACTGGCAGAGGCCGCTCCCACGATAGTTGATTGACACGCCCGTCTTACCTTAGTCCTGCCTTAAATGAGCAGTACTGCTCACCATTGTTTCGATGCTGGAACAGGGACGTAGACAAGAATGGCTCCTAAGCGATTGAGGTGTTGTGTTTTTGGATGTAATAATGAACATAGTAGTCGTCATTTACTCCCGACATCTGGGCCGCTGAAGATGCAGTGGATTACGTTTGTTTGTGAATGCGCCTTCCGATCTACATATATCCGTCTAAGGTTGCGCTAATCATTCGTGATCCAGCTTCGCTTACAGCAGAAGTGAGTATAAGGTTTTTTTTATGAATCTTTGTGATCGCCTTTCCTAATACCGTGCTAATTAGCAAGCTAAATGCAGCTAAAGTAAACAAGCTGGTCACTCCACAGAGTTTTTTACACTACGATTGAGAAATTTTAACCGAAGCATGTTATAGACTTTTCATTAAGATGACCGCCCGATGACCCCTTTAACAGTCTTCTATCAGCATAGAAATTGCCTGAGAAAGCCAGAGAGGGAAGGGCAGATTCACAAAAGCAGGGATGATAAAAATGTAATTATTATTATATAGTAATTTATTATATATAGTTTATTGAATAATCCTTGAATCTTAGAATAATCTTATCACCCTTCATTATAGTTGACTCACATCTATGTAATTGCAATGCAACAGCTATAGCGAGAATGTGACTGCATTGTATTTTACTTCACAGAAATGTACATTGTACTAGAGCTTAAAAAAAAAAACACTGATAGACAAGAGACTTCAGACTTTCCTGAAGAAAGTACATGTGGCATGGCATATGATGGTCTATATTAATCACCCAACAACAGCTCACTTCATCAAATGGTGTGAGTGTACTTTCTCATGCCTGTGTTGTTTCTGTAATTAATATTTTCATCTCTGCTTCATATGATGTTTGCAAAGAAATTATGTTTATAATGTCTAGTTCTACTCTATGTGCAGTTTATAATGCAGCTTAATGACCGAAACAAGCTCACGTGAGGGACATTATGAGAACTCTGCATTCTGACAGAAAGTAAGATGAGTAAGAATGTCTTATTGTAAAGCAGTTGCTTAACACTATTGGTTAACACTCAAAGGAGTTTCGAAAGATTTATCAGTCCCAGTATCTGTTGTAATGTTTGTGTTTCAGCAGACAGATGATGTTGTCTCTATTTCTGCAACATTTGAAGCATTTTTTGTGAAGTTAGTTATATAAAACTGCTTTTTGACCCACTTAACCAGGATTTCAATACATCTTTGTATGTAATTTTAGAATTACTTCTTTTGTCTTTGAAATATGGTTAAAGTTACTGATAAATGTACTGACGAGCATTCATGATAAACTAAAATATAATGTCTTTTCTATTGAAACTTGTGTCATGTATTTAAACATATCTGTAACTATAGTTACAAAGTTGCGATATTGTAGGCCTATATTAAGTTTAAAGGTAATATTGAATAGTAGCTGAAATTATATCACGCTTTAGTATATTAATCAAGTGTGCTTTAAAGTGCAGCAAAAGATTAAAATATTGTAATTTGAGGTTTAAAGTGCACTTTTTAAAAGTGTATTTAAGTGTGTTTAGAAACAGTCATGAAAGTCTCCCTTAAAGTGCACTTAAATGTATTATTGTGTTTCAATAATAATATATTATCTGCAAGTACAGTTTTGTTTACTGTAAAGTGCTTTAAAGATGTGAAATGTGCTACAAATACACATTCAACAGTGCACTTCTTTTTCACAAGGATTTTTAGTTTAAAAACTGTTGAGGTTTCCCTTTTTAAATCATGACTCTCACAGTTGTGTACATATTCCAATGAAACTGTGATGGAATACTTAAAGGGATAGTTCAATCTAAAATAAAATTAGTTAATGATAGAAAAAAAAGCCTGGCAGGTTTGGATTAAATAGATGAAAGAAAATCTTCTGGCTAACATACTTTTTTGTAAAAAACTAAGGGTGACAAAGCTGCTCGCCAAAAAAAAAAAAAAAAAAAAAAAAAAAAAGCTTTAAATGTCTTATACTCCTTAGTATTTTTCTGACCACAGTTCGCATCTCCATTCATTTAGAATAGACCTTAAAGACTATGTACATCATTCTCCATGCAATCTAATGTTTATCTTTACATATTGTCTTACTATATCAAATAATTGAAGGCTTGTTCAATCTTGTTTTCCGTGCCAGAGCCGGAAATCCTCCCCCACTGTCAGCGTTTTTCCTGTCACAGTTGATTTTGGCAGGACAACTCAAGACATTAGGGCTCATTTTGTGTAAAGCTGCTTTGAAAACGTGTTTTGCAGAAAAGCACTATACGAATAAAATACACAATATCCACATAATATGCATATTTTACATAATACATGTAAAATGTGCATAATGAAAGAGTCCTTTAACCACTCCGAGTGGAGTATCAAGTGAAATGAACCAAGAACATCTCATAATTAAATAGATATATTTGTTTTAAACTTTTAGAGAAAGCACTGAGAGTGTCTTAATGTGCGATGGAGCCTCCACAGGAAGACCGATTTAATCTTGAAACTGTTATTAACCAGCAGCTTGTTACCCTGTGGAGAAATGTGGGGTGTTTGTCTCTGATTTAAATTCTGCTGACCTCGTGTGTTCGTAAAGTAGAACTACATAATTTTCAACGTAGATGTAAGACGTCCAAAGTACTGTGGAAACTATACTGTTTTTTTGGGGGGGATCATTTATGAGTCTGTCTTTATACAAAGATAGACATTAATCAATTCCACCTATTTATTTATTTATGTATTTATTTATTTATATACATCTTTTACACACACACACATATACACACACAACAAAATTGTTTTTGTGAATTGTGGGGAATTTCTATAGACTTCTATAGATTTTATACTCACCAAACAATATTGTTTGTCCCCTCACCCAACCCTAACCCTAAACCTAGCCCTTACAGAAAACCTGTTTGCGTTGTTACATTTTCAGATAAACATCATTTACTATTTTTACTATTTTTATTACATTGTGGGGACTGTAGGCTGGTCCATACAATGTCAAAAATTTCAGGTTTTACTTCAGGTTTACATTTGGTCCCCACAATGTTGCAAAAACAAGTACACACACACACGTTTAAATATGCAAATAAAGTATTATCTAGTTAAATTTGCTCTAATTTGCAAACAGAAGTCTGAGCATTGGATAAATTCAGGTTAAAATTTCTTGTTTCATTTTGGTGACATTAATATCAAGTTTTAAAGGTTTTTACATTAAAGGAATTTGGAAATTTGGATCTCTACTTTTGTCATTAATCAGACAATACTATATATATATATATATATATATATATATATATATATATATATATATATATATATATACAGTAGTCAACATTTGAAGTGGATCAAAACATTTCATAAAAGTTGTCCTAAAACCAAAACAATACCCATTCTTGTCTTAGGCCAACTTTGATTAACTTTTCTGATCCACTTCAAATGTTGACTACTGTATATATATATATATATATATATATATATATATATATATATATATATATATATATAGCTACAAAATGATATAATATATATATATATATATATATATATATATATATATATATATATATATATATATATATATATATATATATATATATATATATATATATTATATTATATCATTCATTATATTATTATTATTCAGTCAAGCTAGTGATATATGAAGAGACCCCTCTTTAAAACTCTTCATATTATAGATAAGAACTGATTTTGAGAAAGATATGTATTGTAATTGAAATCTACAGATAAATTGCAGTAAAATAAATGTGTATATAAACATGTGAATGCATATTTTATATATTTTATTTCCACTAGTCTGAAAGAAGACAAACTATGAATATAGAGCAAAATCTCAAAACTGCCCAGTGCATGAAAAAAAGCAATGTCTTTGTCTGTAGTATCTTGTTTTAGCTCAAATGGAATAAATTCCCAAACCATATGAATATTCCATGAAGGTTTTTTTCTTTTCTGCATATTGACCACAAGGTGGCAGTAGCTACAAATGAAGTTTGTAACATACGTTACCCTTGAAAGCCCTTTTTCAGAATTGGAGAAAATATACAGAGTGGATATTGCATACAACAACTCAAAGCAAACACCAGAGCCTATTTGGATGTTAAAACAGAACAATTGTCTGGTTGTCAGTTGTAGTGGTTGTAGACTGTTGTGATCTGAACCAGGAACATGAACAGTGAAATCATGCCATGGTTTCTCAAGTTTAGGCTGCATTTTTACATAAGTGATTAGGGTGTCCAGATGAACACCCCCACCTTCCCAGCTTTCTCAGCTGCGTGTTTGGAGCCAGCAGTGTCTGGTAAGCTGTTCGGAAGACCTACCGCTCTGCAATAGACTTGCAAATCACTCCTCCCTTCTGCCACTCCATTAGCATACAGATGTTGTTAAGAAAAGGAGAGTGGCCTCACAAAGGAGCCCTGATGTGAGAAATGCCCCTGCATTTCATTTACTGCCCAGCCTTGTCTCAATAAAAGGCAGTGAGACCTTTGGCTATTGTCCATGACCGTGTGTGACAGTGGGATGTTTCTTAGCCTTCCATGCACAAATGCTGGAACAATGAGCGAAGCAACACACAAAAGCCTTCATCTGTTCGCTTGTCCTTTGTGTGTGTTTTCAGCTTGAATAATTAAAAGAGCTGTCAAGTATGCATTTTTCTTTCTTTCTAGAAGGCAGATGGAAGGAGTAGCATTCAGCCGTGTTTGTGTTGTGTTTAAAATTAAATGCGAGCAGAGGGCTTCACATGCAACTCCTTGTAGCAAGCCAAGCTTGAGAAGTTTCACCAGAAGTGAGTAAATAGCCACACATTGATACTGAGCAGTACTTCAGAAGAAAAGCAAAGGAATAAGGCAATATTTTTTGTTCCCTTGAAACTTTATTTTAAAACAATATATTATAATGAAAATGGGCATTGCCATCCCATGGAATGTAAACAGTTCATTTAAATTATATATAAACAAACATGAAACGAAAGCACAACACAATATACTGTTTTCCCATTTCGAAAAAACGAAATAAATAGGTTTTAAGTTAACAAAAGGCAAAGCGTGTCTTGTCACAAGGCAAAAGATGAGAAACAACAATAGAATACAACCTACGAACATCAGAACTCACAGTTCATGTTATTTGCAAATGACAACTTTCGCCTCTTAAATAGAACCAGAGTCCAAAAGTAGAAGGCTGTGTATAACTTGACTTCTTTCTGGTACATTGTCACTTTCACATTCACGTTGGCTTGCATATGAACATCTTTGACTCTTCCTTGTTGATATCTCTGACTCTTATTACTGAAAAAGGCTGATACAGGACAGTAGAGTGTATCAATAGCACTTTAAAAGGATCCTGAGATTCCAACATTGAGACTGTGCAGCTGGTCTTCATTAAAGCTAAGAGATATAGCTCGTGCAAAGCAGACAAACGGGTTCAAAGAAACAAACAAAAAGCCTTATCTACATTGTTCCTTCTTCGAAATGCATACAAAACAAAAACAACCATCGCAAATTACAAAAAAGCAATAAATAGGTTTTTAGAAAGGACTATGGTTAAAACTACTCAGTAATACTGTCCATTTAAAAATGCCTTAACTAAAGGCTACAGTATGTTCAGGGAGCGGGTTAGACGTTACACTAGATGTATATACTCTAAGTTGCTCGGCTTTGGTTAGACTACAGATGGGCGACTTGGGAAGGTTTGTCCTGCAGACAAAACACTGCAGAACAATTCCCAAAACATATAAGCCTAAAGTGAAGTTCCCACTGCAGCTTCGGTCTGGTATACAACAGTATACATTGCGTTCATCACATGACATGGAGCTTTACGAATCAAGCGCAGAGAAACATCTGCACGGACGAGCATGCAATATGCACAGGTAATGTTTTTCTAATCGTCTGAGACAGACAGGCGGCTGAAGATGGGCAGTCGCCTGCCCTCGATGCCAGGAGAGTCGCAGCCGCTCAGGCTGCTGGAGCTGGTGTAGCCGTCCTGGTCGGAAAGAGAGTCCGCCGACGCACTTCGCTGCAGAGCTGAAAGGCCTGTGAGTGCGTACGCCAAGTTCTGCACGCTCTCTGAGTCGCTGATGGCATAGAAGCTCCCGTTGGCACCCAAATCTGCAAAGGGGTGGCTGTGCTTTAGGGTCCCCGGCTCAGGGAACAGAGGAGACAGCAAGTCGGGACTCCCGGTAGATGGTGGTGGAGACACCGACGAAGATCTAGAGAAGGCCAATGCATCCGGTACGGCGTGGAAGCCGCTGAGGGTTTGAGGTTGCGAGGAGAAACCGCTGAAGCTGACACTCTGGCGGAGCTGAGGTCGCTCCCGGACGCTCTTTTGTACGTGAGTGTTCTCCGAAAGGCCGATCTGCTCGTCCGCGTTGTGGATGAAGTGACACCGAGCACCGTAGGGGCAGAAGCCGATGGTGTGGAATGTGCGACATGGCTCGGTCTTGTACTTCGGGTGCCGGTTGAGGCCTCTCAGCTCCTCCATCCCATGAGCGAACTGGCATTTGGCCCCGTACTTGCAGGTGCCGCTTTCCTCGTAGGTGCGGCAGAGCTCCGTCTTGTAGCGGGTGGACATCGGTGCCGTGGAGGTCGTTCCAAGTACCTTCGAGCAGGACAAGGAGCTGTTGCTGATGCTAAGGCCGGGCGGAGGCGGAAGAGGGCTGGCCGTCGGGCTCTCGCAGGCCACATGACCCTCAATCATGCTCACAGAGCGGTCTACTCTGAAGGGGATCTGATTCAAAGAGGAACGTGGCAGCTGCTGCTTCTTCTCATGGCTCCACTGCTGGTTGATGGCCGGTAGAGGCCACAGGCTGCTGTCGTTGCTGTTGAATTTAGAGTTGGGAAGAGTCACAGGGCACAGGGAATGTCTGCGTTGGAATCCCACCACACGCTGCTTTTGTGTGGCTTCTGTCAGATCAATACCACGGAAACTCTGGGAACAGAGAAAGAGAGACGCCTCAATATACTTTGTGGTGCACAGGTTTCATTGAAGCAAGAAAGCAATTATAGAATAAATGTAGAAACACAAACGCAAAAGCTGTTCACACAGTTATGTACAAAAAAGACATTCTTAAGAATATTTTCTGTGTTCCACAAAAGAAAGAAAGCCACAAAGGATTGGAACAATAGTGACAGAGTTTCCATTTTTTTAAATGAACTCTTTAAATCGTTTTTGACTCTTGTTTAAATACATGAGCAAGTTTCAGAGAGTTTCACAAATCAAAGTTCATATTCTTACCTTGCAGAATTCATCATCCAGCTCAAGGAAGGGTGTGAGGAAATTTGATGGCATTTTCAAGATGCCTAGCTGTGATTCTTTATGTGCAGTAAAGGATGTATTGAACTGCTCAACAACTGATGTCAAGCTCTGCTTCTGTTACAACCCCACTGTTGGAATCTCATTTTATAAGCAGAAACTTCTAGCCCCACCCACCCATCGAAGAGGCGTGTTTTAGTGCCAGGTTCACACCCCCTCAAGAGTGAGGGAAGTTTGCTGTGCCCTGTCTAGGATTTCATTAAGAGCAAGCAAACTTTAATACATCTTAGATCATCTCAAAAGAGGTGTAAATCACATTAAAATGGGTAAGATCTTCACGAAGAAAGTTTATTTTAGTTCTAAACTTTTTTTTTATTACTTTAAAGAAAATTAATGTTAACTTTTTAAGGTTTGAAGGTAAAACTTAAACTTGTTTTATTTCAGCTAATTGCCAAAACTTTCTCATTTGCATTTACTTAATGTACTAAATGAACTAAAGTTGAAAAAATAAAATAAAATAAAAATTAATTTAAAAATATACAAATAGCATCTGATACAATAACACAAAGCAAGTTCTTTTTTAACCTATACTTAAGTAACGTCTGTAACATAGCTGTAGTTTTAAGAAAAAAAAAAGATCTCAAACTGGCCTTTAATTTGAGTCTTTATTTTCGATTCCCAAAGCTAGAAGCTTCTTCACTATATTGCATTATATCACAACTTTTATGCAAGTAGCTTAACTCAACGAGTTGTAAATCTCTCCGAACAAGCTTTGCTTCTCAGGTTAATATAAGGTTCACACTAAAATGAATATTAGTAAACACAGTTATCTCTTCTCTATTTGCTGCATTCAGCTGTAAATGACTCCTAACCTGAGGCCATTTTCACTACCGTCATTATGTCATTGTGAGACAACTCATCATACTTGATGGGGCAAATCAAGTGGGCAATCGTGGCCTAAAATCACCCTCACAGGATCGAGAGTCTCTGGGAAACCCCTGAGAGGAATGGAAATGAGGCAGTGTCATAATTCATTACAGAGACCCTAGAGCATTCAGCTGCATTAAACTGATTAGTCATCTGTACATAATAGTCCATTATCACCAATTCTGAGTCAATGATTTCCAGTAGCAAGGTTTAGTTGTACTGTACACTTGAATCATTTGGGTTTCTTTGGTTTATTTTGAGTGGGCTGTTATTCTGATCCTGGCATCAGAAGGTCAAAGTAAATGATATACTCAAACCTGTATGGTTTTCCTGAAAGTAAATGGAGTCAAGTGCTCTTTTGGACCCCATTAACTTTCACTGTAAAGACGAAAACAATACTTCAGAATTTGTCTTCTTTTGAAAGACATTAACAACATAAGGTTGAGATCTAGAATGCATGAATATTTATGCATTTTATTTAGTTATCCAGTCAAGTACTGTGTCCCTAATTGGACATTTCAAGTAGTTTTACCTTCTTCATCATTCTTAGATTTACACGCAAGGAACCCACAAGCAGTTCACACCACATCAACTCTTGTGAAACAAGACACTTCAAATATTAGCAAAGCTGAGGTCTGGTCAAAAGACACCACTGTCCCTTTAACACACAATGAAGTCTTATCACAGAGTGAAGCGTCAACACCTCATACAATTTTGCTATGAGAATGATAGTGCAATGCAAACAGGCCACTATCCCTGAAAGCACTTGTTCTTTTGTGACTGATAAAGACAGGAGAAGTTAAATTTGGGCAGGGAGATGCACAACTGAAAGCAAAGGTTTTATTTGTTTGTGACAAAGTGCAAGTAAAAGCCAGATTAAAGACCATACACAAATGGAGGAGAGGCCTATTGTCTTCGTACATAAAAGTAGTGCGAAAACACTACTACATTTGGGATGGACTTTAAAAGCACTGTTTTAGGACACCAAGCACTAATGCAACACATTCTCTTGTGTCTTTTATTCTAAACTCAAACTCTCACTGTTTGTGCCGATTTAATTACAGGTATTGTGCCCAGCAGGCCTGAATAACTTCTTTTGAGACTCAAGTCAAAAGGCAAAAAGAGAAGATGGAGGACATTGCACATGATGGGCTTCTCAGTAGAAAAGGAGCTTAGAAAAGGACAATTATACCACATAAAGGCCTCCTGGAGACCTGGGTTGGATGTTGTGCTCTTTCATGGGTGAGCAACGCTGGCCTGGTGAGCGTGGAGATCATGCATATATGTATACAGATGGATAGATAAACAGATGCACCAGTGTTAAAAAGTTTTTTTTATTATTATACTCGCTCACCAAGACTGCATTTGATTACAAAAGAAAAAGAAAAAAAAAGCTAATATATAATTCTTGTGATGAAACTGAATTTTCAGCATCATGTCACATGATCCTTTAGAAATCTTTCAAATATGCTGACTGTTGCTCAAGAAATATTTCTGATTATTATCAGTTGTTGCTTCATATTTTCATGGAAGCTGAGATACGTTTTATTTTTCAGGATTCTTTGATATGTAAAAAGTTCAAAAGAACAGCATTTATCTGAAATAAACATCCGTTGTAATGCTCTAAATGTTAGAATGCAACATTGTAAATATTCAAATGATTTGATCATGTGACACTTAAGACTGAAGTCTTATATTTACACGACAATATCTCATTTCATTTCCTTTTAATTAGTTATTATCATATAGCTAATAATGAGGCCTGAGTGAATTAATGACAGTGTCTGAAATACTAAACCCTTGCCAGACAGAAGAGTAAAATCATCTCAGTTTTTTTTTTTTTTCTGTTCTTAGACAGGAAGGAATGTGAAAGTCACTGGGCTACTTATAAACGGCTTACATAACGTAGAAAAACAAGTGGGTTATCGCCACCCGCCCTCCAGCCGTTTAGGAGGTTAAACTGTAGCTGTGAGGTTTTGACCAGCTCTCTGCTAGCTCTCAGCGCAGCCGCGTTAACGAACTGTTTGATATGGAATGCTGCTTCTCTGAGCCCCATTAACGCTAAATGATTCTGAGAACAGACGTACAAAGTCATCGTGATAATTGTCTGCGGATGAGAACAGATAATGGCCCTCTCAGAAATGTGGTTTTGAAATAACATGTTTTAGGAGCCCCATCTTGTAAACATGTCCATTGAGATCCTCAGAAACCATTAAATGATCATTTAGTAATTCAGCGACTGTATGCTATGGGGAGACGGGGCTATTTGTCACACTTTTTAACTTCAGTGAATATTTATCAAGATGGGACTGTTTTTAAGTCTGCTTCTATATAGATACATACCTTAAAGTCTATGGAAAATAAGTTGCAGTTTATGGGGTTAGGTGTCACAGTGAAATCGCCATGGGGTTTTCAGAAACTTTCAGGATCTGTTTTGATAGTTTGAAACTATTATCCTTTGCACTTTTAGTGTACTACAGATCTTAAAAGCATTTTTAAAATCTGTACTTGCAGATAATATAATGTTAAATGAAATAAAAGTCCACTCAAGTGCACTTTCATGACTGTTTTTAATCAATATAAACGTTTTACTTTTGTAAATCACCATGTTTTTACAATATTTTGTTGTACTTTAAAGAAGTACACTTATTATGGTGTGTTGATTAACATACTAAATCACATGTAAAGTACTTGTTAATCAATAAAGTTAATATATTTTTAATATGCAATTACAGATGTGGTCACACTTTATTTTAAGGACCAGTTCTTGCTATTAACGAACCATTAACTACGGCTTTTGCCTCAATAAACTAATTTGCTGCTTATTAAAAGTTAGTACGGTATTGTTAAATTCAGTATGCTGTTCAGTATCGGTATTGGGCAAGATTATGGATGTAGAATATGGTTATGCAGAATAGGTGTACTAATAGGCAGTACTAATTAACAACTAATATGTTAATAATAGACATGCTAATAATAGTGAGAATTGTTCCCTATACTAAAGTGATACCACAAATATATTTAAATCATTAAATCATCAAAGTATATTTTAGTTGATCATAAATGCTTGTCACTTAGCAGTAACTTTAACCATATTTCAAAAACAATAAAATTTTATCTATATGTTTAATTGTAAATAGCATGCAAATAAATGTCACACCTAAGTATATTATTTACGTAATAATAGCTGTCCTTTTGATTGAAAAAAAAGTGCATATTGTCACAACTTGCCCCGGTCTCTACAGTAGCAACCTGTTATTTAAAATTCACATGCATCACTTCATAATACTGAATGTGCAAAACTTGTTTACAAATGTCTGCATCTCAGCAGTATCTTGAAGTTTCTCTCATATATACAGTATTTGAACATTCACATGCATAAAAACACATATTTTTAAAATTCGCTTGCTCGTTCATGCATGAGCAGCCAGTATCTCCTTGATCGATATTCAGATGTACGGATAACTGGTTTCAGTACGTTTTCCTGTCAGTCAGCACGTGTTCCCATCAGAAGAGAAGTTTCCTTCCCCCTCAAACTATCATCTGGGCTTTACTGCCGCTCTGACTTCACCCCCTCTGGAAATGGACCGGCCTGCTTTGTGTTTTCTCCACAAGGGCCCTTTTGTTACAGGGCTCCATATGCCAGACAAGGGACTCAAAGACTTGTAGCCCCAGCTCTGGCCGTAAACACGTCTGGCCTGGAGTGGGGGAAGGAAGGTTATGGAGGGAGTGGACGCTTTCTTGCTGAGTTGCAGTGGTGTGAATGGGGTGTGGGTCAGTTGTAGGTCCAAACGTTGCTAAATCAATATGAGAAGCAGAGGGTCTATAGAAGAGGCCTGTGTGAGTGTGTACGTCCTCTGTCCCGAACACGGTCCACAGAGCAGTTCCCACACACATACACACTGACCACATGGACATACAACACCCTTTGTAAAGTGGAAAGACTGGAAGCAGATTGAATGAACAGTTCCTAACTTAGAAGGATAGAGCAGCACTGTATCGCTGTATATATACAATGATACGTGTCTAATTTTTAGGGATGCATTGATTACGCACTATTATATTGCACATTTAATGCTACATTCTCCTATTTATATATGCATTATGCAAATATTAGTGTCATTAGTATATGTTACATATACTGTGAAGTTGCTTTGAAACAATGTCTATTGTATAAAGTACTATAAAAATAAAGGTGACTTGACTTGAAAATCTGGCTAAAACTAATGGATAAATATAAAACAAGTAAGTCTTGTAAAATATTTTAGAGTATCTCAGAATCAATTTAAGGAGTCCTCCAACACACTCAGTATTCATCACCTGAATAATAAAAAAGGGTTTCCTGCTCGTCCCATTAGAAAGTGACTGTAATCCCGCCGAATAAAAGGCATCTCAAGCCATCTGGGCTTTGACAGGATCCACACATATGTAAATGTGTGTGTGTAGTTGCAAGCACTGATGGCTCTTCTTAACACACATTTCCTGAGCTTCCTCTTACCTGCCCCTTCACACCCTTTTTATTTCTAGTAGTGCATGCATTTCCATGTGTGAAGTGACTTGAATAGCTGTGAATGCTTTAGTGTTTACATAGATGCTGCTCATTGTTGTGCTGCTGTTTTGGAACAGTAGTTTGGGTGGGGAATCAGCATGTCTTCGCTAACTCGTCTAAACTGTAACTTTTAGCAGCATCGGTGAGGGATTTGAACTAATGTTAATGTTAGAAACGAACAGTAGCTCGGCTCTAAATCTTTCTGGCTTGTGTGACATAAACTCATAATTCTTCCTTTTTTTTCTCAGAATTGTGAGACATAAATTTGTACTTCTCACTTTTTTTCTCAGAACTGCTATGTTTAAACTTGCCATTTTGAGTTATAAATCAGAATTATGAGATATAAACTTGTAAAAGCAATTGCAATTGTCTTTTTGTTCTTTTATAACGCGCAATTGCATGCTTATATCTCTCAATTCTGCAAAAAATAAGTCAGAATTGCGAGATATAAATATGCAGTTGTGAGAAAATAGTCTTTTCCCCCCTTTATAACTCGCAATTGCATGTTCACATCTCACAATTCTGAGAAAAGAAATCAGAATTGCTAAATAAAAAGTCACAATTACCTTATTTTATTTTTTATTCAGTGGTAGAAACGGCCTTCCACAGGAACCATACTGTATTCACAAATGTGTGCATTTACAGTCCACAGGTTTTTTTTTTAAATAATCAATTTAGAAGGCAATGCAGTTTCAGCTCTCTTAAACATGGTTTTATTGATGTTAAGTCTGTCACAAAACGGTAGATGCAGTGGTTGCTACGGGAGAAAGTTGCAGCTGGTCAGGATGGTCATGTTGACCGGTGAAAAGGTGGACTTATTACGCTGGACAGAGTCCAAACAAAAGCTCCAGCAAACCTCCTTTATCCCTCCTCTGCTCTCAGTGCATTATCCGCTCTTCTCCTTTGTTTTCAGCTCCCTGTAACCCACTGATGCCCAAAATCCTTACATGGATGTTGAGCGAGATGCTGGGAAGCATGCAGGAACCTCTTGGGATTGCCTACATGTTTTCACATACATACACTAAGAGACTTTAGGGAGCTACAATTAAAAAGTTAGACAGATAGATGATATATAGATCAACTTTACTTGAGGTAAACTCTTGCTTTTTGTTTTTATAGTGCCTATGTCATATACATAATCTAATTTTTAGTTTTTGGTTATTTTAGTGCTTGACTGTGTTTGGAACAGCATGAGGTTGAGTAAATGATGACTCACTTGCTATTTATGTTAACTATTCCCAAGAGTAAAGTAGAGAGTGAAATTACTTAAAACTTTTGTTTTGTTTATCACAAACAAATGCATCCTGACTTCCCTGAAACCCACGTCATACTTTAGACACTGAAGCAGATGTGCTCTATTTTAAGGTTGGGACTGATGTGATGAAATGAGGATGATCTTAATAATACGTGATTTCCAGCATATGATCACCAGCATAAAGCTTTAGTGAAGCACTCCTCTGTTCAGATGAGTTTATGTGCTGTTGACATACATTGACACACAGAAACGTGATTAGCCTTTTGGTGAGATGAACACAATAAACTCAAGGCCAAAACTAGACTCCCAGAAGCCAGATCTTGTTTTATGTCTCTGGCCATCTGCTGCACAAGAGGTGCAGTCTAGTGAGGTGTCATCTGTAACACACACACACACACAAACACACACTCGCTGCATGTGTCTGTTGGCAGGTCTCTCTGGTGAGGTGTTTTGTTGTGCTGTTAAAGACAGTCTTGACAGCTGGTACAGTGTTATTTTAAGGATAGAGGGGTGTATGTGTGTGTGTGTCTTGGGCAACACCACTTCCTTTTTGACTCTACACACAGGAGGAAGATGGAATGGACATCAAATGGTCACATCCTGTTTCAAAGACCAGGGGAAAAACACAAATTGTCCGTGAGTCTGAAATACTCTTTGCAGATACAATGTCTTCCTTTGTTTTGAAGACGGCATCTGCTTACTTACATTTTGTGGTGCTGCGATGGAAATTTGAACATTAGGTGGTAAAATAATAAGAGGACTGTCTAAACAGGAGATGAATGTAAAACAAGTGATTAGAAAACAATGGCTGGGAATGGATGAAGTTGGTGTGCAAAATAAGTTTTAACATGAGAAATTGGCTGGGGGCGTCAGCTTGTGTTTATAACGGAAGTCATGCGCTGTGAGCATGCTCAAGTTTATCAGACACGTTTGGTGTGCACTTATCAGTACACACAGGATTCAAACCGTGCCATTTATAGGGTTTGGGAAGTCAAACACATGAGAATGCTCTTTCACAACTCTCTCTTGCACTCACTTGCTTTCACTTTTTCTGTTGTACATACAAATACACACAGATCTACTTATCCTCACTTCATTCGTCACATTTGCACAGAAACTGACTGAGTCTTATCTTTCTGAGATATATAGCTTTTGTGCATCACAATCATTCTCTTTATCAGATCAGTCAACAAGCTGTTCCCAGTTTCTCAAGCCAAGTTACGAGAAGGGTATGATTGGCACAATAACTTTATGTACTCAGCTGACTGGATTTATCTTCATTCATGCCTGTGAAGGCATTACTCATTCTAGTAAAAAGGTCAAAATGTTCCATTCCAGCAGTGTTATTCAACCATCTAGCCGATTAACTAATTCTCAATTAATCAGCCACTAAAAGTGGCCCTTTCCTCGCTTGAAAAAAAGCTTCCAGATCACTGATCATTTTTGGTTTTCATCTCGCCACTGCTTTCTTCAAAATCCACTAAATATTTTCAAGAAGATTTAAATCTGAAAACTGAACAGATCACTTAAGAATATTCTATGACTGACCCCTAAAACAAGCTTTGGTAGATTTGGATGCGTCCTGCTGGAAAGATAACTGATCATCGAGCTTCAGTCTCTGCACCAAAAGCATCACAATCTTTGTCAAAAAGGCCAAGGCCAAAAGACAAGCATTGCATCATAAGGGCATAATCTGCAGTGCTGTAAAACACAAATGTAAAAGTAGATTAAAGTACAAAATAAGATGAAGATAAAGAAGTGTGCGATATAAACTCGGTCAGAATTGTGAGATATGAAGTCAGAATTGAAAGATATAAAGTCAGAATCGTGAGATGTTGCAATTCTGAGAAAAAAAGTCAAAATCGTGAGATATAAACTAACAGTTAAAAAAAAAAAATCTAAATAAAATCAGGATATAAGCAGGGTGTAAAGTCAGAATTATGAGATATAAAACTCAGAATGCGAGAAATTACCTTGGATTTCTGAGAAGAAAAGTTGAAATTGTGTATAAATTGCAAGAAAAAAGTCAAATATAATTAACATGTTTATAAGAGATATAAAGTCAGAACTGTGATATAGACGTAATTCTGAGGGGGAAAAATGTTGGAATTGTGTGATCTTTTTTTTCCCGCAATTACTCTATGTAAATTATTCTGTGCACTTTTTAAAAGTGTCTTGCTTTAAGTGTGTTTAGGTGTCATTTTTATTGCACATTCACTGCACTTTTGTTATACTTATGGGCTTTTTATATCTTTGTTGTAAGAGGACAGTAGAGATCTGACAGGAAAGTACTGAGAAGAAAGAGGGGAGTATGATCAGCAAAGGACCTTAAGGTGGGATTCGAACTCGGGTCATCATGGACAGTTGCGCTGTATGTCGATGCACTAACCACAAGGCTATGAGTGCTGACATTGCTTTTTTTTTTTGCAACAGTTTGAAGAGAGTCTTTCTGAGAAAGTTATATTATATATATAAATTTAGTTTAATTTTGTTTGTATAAATATTTGACGATTTTATCGCTTCAAAATGAAGTTTATTATCATCATATGAACAGTGGTAAGTACTGTGTGGTACACTTAAAATGCTTTAGCCAAGCATTTACATCTGCATTTGCATACCAGAGTATGTAAAAAAAAAAAAAGGTGTTATTCCAGTTGTAAAATATAATTGTATATGCTGTGTTTGAACTTTACACCTGAGAGTTAAATCTATTCAGTTGTGTGCTTTTGAAAGTGTAATAGTAATACCGCTATAACATTTATTCACAGCAATGCACACACGGCGACTGTTCTCTCTGGCTTTAGCTGCAGTCTCCCACAGCGAGGTCTTCAGCTAATATCAACACTGACTGTAAATGTTACATACCTTGAACAGCCACATGAGACTGGCATGAGTAAGTAATGTATATTCACCTGGGCTTACGTCTGCGAAACCATGCTATAAAAATAAACAGCAGCGGATCAGCTTTGAGATTTCAGCTATGCTCACTGGAGTGACCTCATGTTTGCGTTTAAATATACCCTCTAATATGTATTTTCTTTTTATTCCCTGGGTTCATTGCGTAGCTCGTTTCCGCAGTCTGTAATATCAAAACACAGTTTAGACAAGAAATTTGCAGGTCAGAGAGACAGTGGATAGACTAGTTAGTTTGCTAGTTAGAAACAGACTCTGAGTGAAATGGACAGTATTTAGGCCTATTTAGATTCGTTTTCTGAAATCTGAACAGGAAATCAACTTCAAGGTGGTTTGGAGTGGGATTAAAAACAGATTTTTCTTAATGTGTCTCAGTTTGAATCCATCCCTCCATCCATCTATTCATTCATTCAAATTCTTAAAATGAATATTAAACAAATCCTTTTATTTTTTGGCAAACAAAGTGTTTACTGAAAATTAAAAACTGTGGTATTAATAAAAAATGATGTGTTAATAATAATAATAATAAATATTATTAATAATTTAATAATTAGTAATTAAATAGTTAGTAATAGTAATAATTTTATGTTCATTGTTGAGTAAAATATGTTAAATTAAAAAATATTGGTTACCTAATCTGTTTGATTTGTGATATTAAAGACCTTGCATATCAGTTTTCCCTTCCATTTTTTTTTTAATTCCCCACATTAATTTAGTTTTTACTTTGAAAACATAGCATATTCCCTCTTTCACTCAGACATGACCGCTACAGACACTTTTTCTTTTCTAGTCGAAACATTGGCAGCATTAGCACAAGGTCTTGTTTGCATTTGTGCAGAATTTTTCATGTGTCAGTGAGGATGTTAGAATGAGAGATGATTGATGGCCAGTCAAAGTTGTCGATTGTGATCAGACTCCTTAGATGTGTAGCGTTCAGTTTGACGTAAGTGGCAGCTGATGTCGCTCAGTCTGTCTTGGGTTTTACCCAGGATCTCCCAAGGGTCATATCACATAATATGACAAGAAACAATTGTAAGGACAGAAAAATATTGCACTGTGTACACTGCCTTCAAGCACTGACACCAAGAGAGAGTAGCTGCCAACATTTTCCAGTCCGGTCTTGACAAAATGTAACAATTTTTTATGAGGTGGCAACTTTCTAAAATTTATGGGAAAATACAATTTTTCATTGTATAAATTAATTTAAAAATTTACCACCAATTTATTAAAACATAAAATAGTTAAAGACAATGACTTTAACAACATTGTAAAACAGGCTAGAAATTTCAACATTGCTAGTTGTTCTAAAACATACACAGTTTATTTAAGATTAATATTCAACTTTTTATGGTCAGTTTCTCTTTCAGGTAAACTTCTCTTTTAAAAAAGTTTGGCAACCATTTATGGTAAACTAAAATACACTTTAATGTCATTCGTATTGAAAATTCTACATACTAACAACATGCTAAAACCAGTTAGAAAACATTGTGTTAAAATGCTAAAAAATGATCAAAAAAAAAAACATGATTACAATGTGCTAAAACATGCTAGGAACCTGACAAACATGCTAGGGATATGCTAACAATGTGCTAAACATGCTAACAACATTATTAGCATGTGTAACACAGTAGAAACATGCCAATAATTGTTAGCAATATTGTGAAACATGCTAAACTACATGCTAGAAATGTGTTAAAACATGTTAGCAATGTGATAAAACATGCACAATTTAGCTAACAGTAATGTCCACATTTTTATGGTCAGTTTTCTCTTTCAGGTAAACTACTTGCTTGTGAAAACAACGTGCAATTAAAAATGATAACAAACATATGGTATATACATATGGGTCATTCTAAAATTGTGGGTAAATATCATGTCCGTGAATTTTATGCACATATTCCTACAGATCACCTTTGTTTCAAAGCAGCTATATAAAGCCATCTCTGGGTTTTTGGGAAAAAGTAAAAATTTTTCTTCACATTGTCAAATTCTAAATGTACCCTTAATTATAGAATGACCCATATGTTTATGTCATTTTCTTTGAAACTTGTATGTGAAACATGCTAAACATGCTAAAATGTGTTAAAACGTGCTAACAACATGTTAAAAATATATAAACATGCTAAACATTTTAGTTAAAAATATATAAACATGCTAAACATTTTAGAAACATGCTAACATTGTGCTAAAACATGTAAGAAACAATGTGCTAAAACATGCTACATTTTTGTGCTAAAATGCTAAAGTGGTGCAACAATTTAGAAAATGGTCCATACACTGTAAAAATGTAAAATGATTTTTGGAGTACATTAAAATAAAATAAAATGAAATGAAATGAAATAAAATAAAAATTCAAGAAACAAAAATGTTTCTACACCAGTGTAAGAGTATAAAACATACAACATGTTGAACTCTTGCTGGATGTTGCTGCTAGAAGAGCCAAGTTCAACAAATGTGCTCAGAGTCTGAGTTTGGCCATCTAGGCCTGAATCCACATTCAACACAACTTGATTCACCTTTAATATTATTGCTACCTACAGCTCATAAGTCAAGCTCTGAGCTTTAAAGAGCAGGTCAGCTGAACATGCTTCAGGCAGGCTGTAGTTAATGGATCAGGAGGGGTGCTGGGAAATGTTGTGTCTGAGTTGTGTTGCCACACGTGTCGACTGTCAGCAGGTCTTTTTAAGAAGGCTTGAGGCCCCAGGAGATACGAGTGGAGAAGCAGAAAGGGTTTGTGTGGTGGTTTCAGGCAGGCCAAACACTCTCTCACACACAAAACTATATAAAACAAGACTGCTAGTTATTTTTTTCTTTTTTTTTTTTAACCATCATGAAAAAGGAATCAATTTTGGCATACTCTTAAGAAGAGAACTTATATACTTGTAAAAAGAATAAACTTGAATGAGAACCGACTAATGTTTTCAGACCAAGGTTATTGTAGTTAACTAAAACTAAAACTAAAACTTAAAAAAATCATTACTTGAAATATATGTAATATATGAATATATGTATGTGTGTGTATATATATATATATATATATATATGTGTGTGTGTGTGTGTGTGTGTATAGCTACTAAAAATGACAACACCCAGCAAAGTTAGGCACAAATGATAAAATAAAATGGAATACATAACAATTGATTCAAAATATTAATAAAAATCTCAATGATACTAAAACAACACTATGATATGAATCTTGATAGCATAAACTAAAACATATTATAGATTTAATTTATATTAAATTCAGTTTATTGAATTGACCCACTCAGGTAGGACTTTAGTACATCTTTATATGTAATTTCACAATTGCTTCTGTTGTCTTTGAAATATGGTTCAAATTACTGCTGAATCCACTGACAAGCATTTATGGTAACCTAAAATATATTTTGTTATTTTTTTAGGTTTTAAAAAAGTTTTTAAATAAATTGTAATGATAAATTTGCAATGTAGTAATTAACTAGTAATTAATTAATTTAAATTAAAATTAAAATTTTCTTTGTACTTTACATCTACTTTAATGTTAGTCAACACATCAAAATAAGTGTACATCCTTAAAACAGGACAAAATATTGAAAATTTTAGTTTGACATTATTACAAAGTGCACTTTTTAAAAGTCTACCTCAGCTGTACAAAAACATGGAAGTGTCTCTCTTTAAGTCACTTAAGTGGCCTTTTATTTCCTTAATATTGTATTATCTGCAAGAACAGTTTTTTTTTAAACACTATTAAGATTTAAAGCACTCTACCAGTGCACAATTAGGCACACTTATTTTCCACAGCGTTTTTTAAATTTTTTAAATTTAATGTGATAAATAATTTACCTTTGGGGGTTTGAACTGTTTTGCTGTTTTGAACTTGGCTCAAAGGCCAATTAAAATGGTAACCACACACTCAGTAGCATACAATAATTCATAGCAGCCATGAATAATGCTTACAGTTGGTAAAATCCTGCCAGACAGTGGCGGTTGGTTGGCACAGGGAGGTGCAGTGTGGGTTACTGTTGCTCCTGGTTGTTGATAAGCCCAGCCCTGCAGTCACGGTCTTCCTCATACCCACTTCCACCCTGCGCAGATCCATAACCACCATGCAAGATGTTGCGGTTAGTTTGAGCTCAGTTTGAACAGGCGATCACATCAGAAGCTAACGACCTAAACCACTGTCAGTTAACTCGGTCATGACTTCTAAAGTCGAGGTTTTGTAACTGCTGCTCAGGGAGCAAGGCACATCAAAGCACAGATGAATTGTGTTATGTAAGCTCAGTGAGGCAGCCATCTACAGTTACACCTCTGTGGTGGAGTAAAAATATACATGAAAATAATTTACACAGCCAACCGTTGTTTTGCTGGTTCGTTGACATTTGTGGAATAAAAAAAAATATATACTAGAAAATGCTAAAAAATAATTTTGCTTACAGAATTTTTTTAAATTATAGATATATATTTTAAAATTATAAAAATATGTTAAAATATCATTATATTATATAGTTATTTTAGCATTACTGAGGTATTCATAGTTTAATTACTACTTTGAATTCATTTTTATTTTATATTAATTTTCATTTAATCTCTATTTTTAATGTTGTGTTGTTTCATTTTTATTTTTAATATGTTTAAGTTTTTATACATTTTATTTCAGTTTTAGAACAACATATAATGTATATCCGTCCATCCATCCATTATACTTATAATACATTTCAAATTGTACAAAAACAAGTTGAAAATGGTAACTACATGAATTCACTGAATGAATAAACCATTAAAAACCTCTAATCATTATGACTGTGCTGGTTTAACAGTGGTCTGTTTCAGTTGCAGTTGGTTAAGGCAGAATTCATCCACTGTCGTATCAGTTGGCCTTAACTGCAGGTATTTTGATGTCACCAGTCACCAGTCTGATCCCAAACCAACCGCTGAATTGAGAAGATTGTAATTTCCTATGTTGACTGACCTTTGTTAATATACAAGGATGTTGGTTGTTAGATTTCAGTTGTTGATTAAGCCACTAGTGACGAATGGTTAAACTTCACCATTATCGTTCAGATGAGGAAATGGCAATGTTTCCAGTTCTCCTTTTTGCTGATATCAAATGACCTTGAAATGTTAAAATGGTGCAGTGAGCATTAAAAGCTTTGTTCAGTTGTCTTTATCGTATTGCATACTTTAAGAAGTATGAAATATCACCTTCAAGCTTTGCTGAACTGGTTGGATTACTCAAGCACTCCAGAATTTTTTTTCTCCTGCCATTTTCTTTGGAGGAAATAAGAAAAAAATAACAAAGATGGCACTAATATAGGACTCTTAAACTCTAGATGTATTTGAGAAGCATATTTCCATCTCTGCTTGCTATGCTGATGAAGGCCGAAGAATCAAGAAAAGGACAGCAGCAGAAGAAAGCTCCCATTCACACATTCATTTCAATGAAGTTAATTATCTGTTGCCTAATTGCCCCAAGGGCCCTTCGGACATTACCATGTGTCCTGGGAAAAAGGGGGCTTCACATAAATCTTTTAAAACAACTACCCCCAAAACAAGTTTGCCTGTCCGCCATCGAGCGGCTGAATGCTGAAAAGCGGCATTTAGGCAGGTCCCTGTGGGAGCCGCACACAATGATGCCTTTTGCGTGCTGGGAGAGAATACCGCTGCCGAGTCAAAGCGCAGTGTTTGTGGTAATCAGCACCCCCACCCTGACGATTTAGCCTTTTTCAGCTCCAAAACCTCTGCCCTGACTAAGCAATACCACTATACACCTGGGCAAAGAGAAGGGGGAGTGGGGCGCATGCAAACAGAGGGACAGTGGCTGCTTGTTCGGTGAGGATTGGTTCAGGTGTTCAGGCCATAGGGCACCTGCAGGATTCAGGTTTTCCGTGCGTATTTTCCTGATGTTGTTTTAGCCTCTTCTATTACAGCTCTCCTTCTCCCAGCGGAGTTGTTTCAAACCATGGTCCGGACGTCCAGGCTGCATATGGGTTGATTTTACACTCAGATTGCTTTTACTGGTACAAATGACCAATATTTTTAAACATGATGTCATGAATTATATTTCACCTCATGATGAAAGTTAATGACATAGGAGATACAAGAGATTTTAAGAGATTTTTACTGAATAAAGAAAGTGCAAGCAATGTTCATGCGAGTGATTCAGGGTTCCCACATCCTTCCTGATAAATTTCCTTAAATCATAAAAGTATTGAATAAGGATTTATACAATTCTCTGGAGGTTATTGCTATAGGTTATTTGTAGCTCAAACAGGGTGCCTTGGGGCCACAAGGGGGTGCAAAGGGGTCCAAGTAATTGTTCAGGGAAAATAGCGTAAAATGTACAATACAATAATACATAATGTATGGCTTGTTAGGATAGGACAATATTTGGCTGAGATTTAACTATTTGAAAATCTGGAATTTGATGGTGAAAAAAAATCCAAATATTGAGAAAATCGTTGTTCAAATGAAGTTCTTAGCAATGCATATTACTAATGAAAAATTAAGTTTTAATATATTTATGGTAGGAAATGTACAAAATATCTTCACGGAACATGATCTTATTATCCTAATGATGATATATATTAGCGCTGTCAGTTTAACCCGTTAACTTAATTTATTAGTTATGAAAAAGTAACACACTGGCCCCGCCCCAGACCTGTACGTCATCTTATTATTACACTATATTTCATATAGTTGACTGTTGACAAATATGATGCAGGGCAACAACTGCGGGGCCAGTGCGTTATTTTTTCATAACTAATTAATGAAGTTAACGGGTTAAACTGACAGCTCTAATATATATCATCATTAGGATAATAAGTAAAGATCATCTTCCATGAAGATATTTTGTACATTTGTACACACATATATATATATATATATATATATCACATATTATATGTCACTGATTTTAGCCCGATCTACCTCGAGCTTCAATGTGATTTTATACAACAGTTCAGTAAATCAGACGTTGATATTGTTATATTTTAAACACAATATTATGTGTTTTGCTCAGTTCTGCAGAGAACATATTACCTTTGAAGCCATAGCAGAATTGTTGCGCGTCTCAGAGCAATAAAGCGGTATTTAGTTTCTAAATGAATCCACGTTTTAAACGAACTCGTGAACCAATGATTTAGAGGTCCATTCAAAAAGAGAGCCATTTATGAATTAGCCATTTGAACGAATCGAAGACATTTACTGCCACCTGCTGGCAGATTTAGTTTCTTATTTAGAATATCTTTTCATTAAATAATAATAATAATAATAAAAATAATACATAAAAACCAATAAGAACAATAAAAAAAAAAAAAAAAAAAAAAAAAATTAAAAGGATAGTTCACCAAAAAAAATGTAAGTTCTGTCATTATTTACTCACCCTAAAGAATGAAGACTATTCAAAACAAAGCTGTTTTTGTTAACATGACTTGCATCGTATGAACAAGAAATACTGAGATTTTTCTCAAATTCTCATATCTTCTTTTTCAAAGTTTACATTAGGCCGTTGCAGCCTAAATGTTTATGTGTATCTATCTATCTATCTATAATTACTTTATAGACCTCCACTCTTAGGGGGCCTCTTATACTCAGCAAGGCTTAATTTAATTTATCAAAAATAGAGTAAAAACAGCAATATTGCGAAATGTTATTACAATTTAAAACAACTGTATTCCATCTGAATATATGTTCAAATGTAATGTATTCATGTGATCAAACCTGAATTTTCAGCATAATTACTCCAGTCAGCCGGAAATCATTATAATATGCTGATTTGCCGCTCAAGAAACATCTATGATTATTGATATGTTGTGCTGAATGTTGTGGTGCTTTTGGGATTTTGGAAATTATATTTCCAATGAATTTCCAAGAAATTATGCATGAGCAAAAAAAAAACCTTAAGTAACTTAACAGATTTTCCAGTTGTAATGCCTTAACATTTTAAAAAGGAGGTCTCGTGCGATGCCATTGTCATATTTCAAAAAAGTATAAACTCAAGTTACAGTCATCACTACTCAAAAAGCAGAACAATTTAAGCTCTCATTCATATCTGTAGCATAAATGAGGCTCATGAGGTAGTTCTTATGAGCAATAATAAGACTGATCATGTGTTTGCTCATTTGGGTCAGTTTCACTTGGTTCCTCTGCGCATCCGGAATGAAATTCTCATTAATATGTCAGTGGCATTCTTTAGCTTTTCTGGAGAACATCTGCAAGTCAGAACAAATGAGGTGACGCAGACAAAACACACACTTCTTGTTGGTGTTTGTGTCTGTGCGTTTCATGCTCCAGTGGCACACTGAGTCGGCGGCACAAAACCTGCGGCCCATGGCAACCCCGCAGCCAGAGCAGAGGAAGAGGCCATGACCTCTGACAGCTGTCCCTCCGGATCTCTGAACGAGTCCCAGCCCCATAATCCCCTCCTTTCTCTGCCCAGCTCCAGCTTTCTCTCAGACAGGGCTGAGAGCAGTGTAAGACTGTTTTGCCAAATCCCACTGGCTTCAGAGTCAGATCCAAAACCTGCATTAATTCCCTATGAGGTTCTCACTTCTTTAAAGACACACAGAACTCCCTGAGAATTTTGCCATGTTATTTTATGTTCAAGAGTGTGTATGTGTGCTCACTTCCAAAAATGTAAAAAAAAAAAGGTTTTTTAGACTTTAGTAAACTAGACTTCAGTTTGCACACATACAAAAAACAATGATGGCCACTGAAACGGATTATGAGGATTCTGGATTATTTTCTTCTCCTTTTGTCAGACAATAAAGCATGAAAGACTAGACATTACAGTGATTTTACCATAAACAATGGATGTTCTTACACATTATGCAAAAACAAACAAACAAACAAACCATAACTGTAACACATGGTCTAGAATGGATAATGGCATTTAAAATTGAGAAAACAGATTAAAAATTAGGAAGTGACTGTAATATATTTAGTATATGTTCATATATGTTCATCAAGTACTTTCGCTTAAAATGCGCTCAACACCAGTCTAAACCCATTCAGAAGTACCAGTACTTACATAGAAACCTATCCAGAAAGAAATGCTATTTTTAAAGAAAAACAGCAGACTTAGAGGCTTTTGCATCTGAACTCTTCATTCATATATATATATATATATATATATATATATATATATATATTACATGTATTACAGTCGCTACATCACTGCAAACAGGTACTCCACCGACTATTATATTTAGTTGTAACTGTTGGCCACTTATGTTTGATAAGTGAAGTAGTGACAGCACATTAATACAAGCATTGAGTGTGGCTCATCCAATCAGGATCTAGAATAAAACTCTCCATTTTACCATAATAGTAATTCATCAGGTTGATAACAGCTCACTATATCCACATTAACTGGTGAACAAAGCTCTGAGAGCAACACGGTTCCCCAACCAGTATTTATTCAATTCTCTAGATTGTCCTCCCTTGTGTCTTTCTAATTCTCAGCTAATGAATTTCAGCTGCCTGTGTTGAAATGTGGCTTTTCCGCCAGCCTGATTGAACAGCTAACGTGATGCATCTTCAAGGCTAATTAGGGAGAGAAAGGAGCTCGTCATTAATATTGATCCTGTTCGGCCTCGCCCCTTTAGATCAGTTCACCTGCTTTCCCACGGCTTTCCCTATTAAGCATTCGGGAGGCCGCGTGAAATAAGACCCTGGAAATCCAAGTATAGTGCATCTGGGTTAATCTCCAGCATTTAGGGCAGAGCTGCACCAGGCACGGAGCAAGAGAGAGAGATGGGAAAATGGGTCAAACTGTTTTAATGAGCTTGATTAATTGGTATTTTTGCTTCAAGTTAAATTGCACGGCCAAACAAGGGACGCTCTTTTATTGCTCTTTTATTGGAGGGCAATTCTAAGTTATTATTAGTGCTTTGCCCGGGCAGGTTATACAAAATATTTAATTATTTCCAAAATGCAATTAATGTGTTTCATAGTCTGAACAGAGCATGGGAGAGAGGTTATAAAGTATAAAAAATACAACATATGTTCAGTATAAAATTACAATATATAATAAACAACAATTCTTCTACAAAGCTGTCTAACTGTATACACTGAAACATATTTGGTGTAGAAACTTTTTGTTTTTTTACAGTCAGTAATAAAAAATTCAGTTTGGAAGAAAAACTGAATATTTTTTTATTTTAAAAACACTCCAATAAAACTCCAATAATCACAAGTAATTACAAAGGAAAATGCAACTAACACTGAATTAAATGTGGATTTTTTTATTTTTTTTTTACTTGTAAAATTTACTCAAATAATCATTGTTTTGTTGTTGTTGTTTTTACATACTAAAAAGGTTATAAATGTTCACTCAAAATAGCTAGTAAATTTAGCAAATAATTACAAATAAATGACACATAACTAATACAACATAACTGTAAATGTAAAATTTACTCAAATAATATTTGTTTTATGTACATTGTTTTACACTGTACACTAAAAAAAAGTGTTAAAACAATTTTCACTCAGAAATTGCAAGTAAATTTTTACAATTGTTTAAAAAGAAATGGTAAGGAACAAACTAAATTCGCAAAATTTGGAAGCAGAAAAACTATTTTCTAGGGAAAAGTAGTAACATGACAAAAATTTAAATGGAAATTGCGCTTATAATTTTGTTCAGATTTATCCAAAATAGATTAACTTAAATCCAGCAATGTTTTCACATCACATTGGCTTTTATACATATAAATTACATACAGTTTGCTCTAGTTACTTATCTATAATAATGTTATGCCTACTCTAAATTTAGCCGATGTGTTAACAAAATCAAAATGGTTCTGTTTGTTTAAATAAGCTTGATTAACTGGGATTTCCACTTTATAAAAAGAGCAAAGGTAAACTGGCAGGTTATATAAAGGATAATTTCCTAAATGCAATTAATATGTTTCACAGTCTAAACAGAGCATGAGAGAGAAGTGCTACATTATATAACCAGATTAAAAAGAAAAAAAAAAAAACTTCATGTGTCAGTCATTCTGACAATAATGCTGAGTTTATTCCCCCCCGCAGTGTTTCATAACAATTTCTGAAAACTTTTCAGTGCTACACTAGGTCACTCTCTCTCTCTCGCTCTTCATCCTTTCACTCTTTTGTCAATATATCTCTATCACTTTAACTCTGTCTTTTTGTGCACTGCCGTTCTGGGTTCCTCCGCACTGTCCCCTCCCCGCTGTCCCACGGGAGCAGCACAATGCCGTGTGGCGTTTGTCACAGTGTAGCGGGCCGGGCTCTTGTCCCCCTCCTCATCTCATCTGCAGCACAAAGCAGGGTCATAGCATTCTCACGCTGCTCACACACACACACATCCATAACCCCCTTCTGTTCTTGGCCTGGGTATTTCCAGAGCCAGTGTAAGAAGTCTATATATATATAATAGTTTTAAGTTTTGCACCATACAAAATAAGCATCTAATGACTCAATATTAAAATATTAAAGACAAAAATTGTTGCTTAGACTCCAAACTGTATATAAAATGTATAGTTATAAACTTTATAGCGTGCACAGAAAACAAAATAGCTATTTTAACCAGATATTAAAGCAATAAGGCAATGCTCATTGTAAAATTACACATTAAAAATGAGAATGAGCAGTTCTAGCAACTAATGTAGTTCAAGCCTAACCATATAGGCTGTTTATGGTTGACAGTATTATTATTGAACTCAGGCTCACTGGAAACAAAACAAAACAATGTGAATCTGCTTTGCAATGTAGTCTACCAGAGTCAACAAATATGGCATTTTACAATATCCTTAAACGTGGAATTCTCCATTTTATTAATATTTTGTAATTCAAACACACGTGAATGTCAAATAGTTGTACTAGCATCACAAAGCCAGGAAATTACCATAAAAGAGTCCAAAATTAGTTTGATATTATCACTAGCTGGATTTAGCCAAATATGCTCTAAGCCAAAGATCTGCTGTGTCAGCGCTTAGTATAGTTTCATAATTCATTATGTAAACTATTCCTTCATAAAATATGAATCATGTTTGTAATGAAAGCCAGTGTTGCTAATACTATCATCACTATATTGACGCACTAATGCAGACCAAACATTTAATATCACATTCCCACACTCTCAGGTGTACAGACAGCATTATGTCTGCTATGGTGTTCCTCATCTCAATAAGCTTCATTACATACAGTGACTGTACATATCTCTATAAGTAAAAAGTACACTTTAGCATAGAACGACACTTAAGTATACTTTTAAAAAGACGTAAATTATATATTTTAAAAGAATATAGCTTACACTGGTATCATTGTTACAGTGTAATTGTACATTTAAGTACTGAGTAATCTTAAAGGGGTCATTGGATGCTAAGTTCACTTTTACATGTTGTTTGAACATTAATGTGTGTTGGCAGTGTATGTACAAATCTACTCTATAATGATAAAAATCCATGCAGTCGTTTTTAATTAACCTGTAAATATAATATTCCATTTCTCAAATCGAGCCATTCTCAGATGCCTGTCATTGTGGCGTCACACCGACAGAGGCCGCTCCCACGATAGTTGACTGACATGAGCGTCTTACCTAAGATCAGCTGTCCAACCTGCATGTTTTGATGCCGGAGCAGGGATGTAAGTTAGACAAGAATTGAGCGATTGAGGTGTTGTGTTGCTGGATGTAATAATGAACGTAGTCGTCGTCATTTACTCCCAACATCTGAGCTGCTAAAGATGCAGTGGATTATATTTGTTTGTAAAGGTAATGCGCCTCCCGATCTACATAAATGCGTCTATGTTTGCAGCAATCATACATGATTTGCGCAAACAAACAGCAGAAGTGAGTATAAGGTTTTTTTTTTTGAATCTTTGCAATTGCCTTTCCTAATAATGTGCTAGTTAGCAAGTTTAGTGGCTAAAGTAAACATGCTCGTCACTCCACAGCGAGAAGAGAGGGGCGGGGCGAGCAGAGCTCATTTGCATTTAAAGCAGCCTCGACCAGAATGGGACGATTTTTGCAGAGCTGATTTTGGCAAGGTAAAAAGGGTGTTGTTTTACACTACCATTGAGAATTTTTAACCAAAGTATATTATAGACTTTTCATTAAGACCCTAAAGAATCATATCAACTTGTGGAAAATGGGCATCCAATGACCCTTTAATTACCATATACTTAAAATAGGACTAGGATTTGATTTAGCTGCATGTAATGTATGCATAATGTATTGTTTACTACAGTAAATACATGCATCAAGGGCACTGTAAATTAAATGTAAACTTAATATAATATTTTCGGTCACTTCATTACATGTTATTAAAGTGCAATTAAGTGTATTATAGTTGCTAATGCAATTAGTTGAACTTAAAAGTGTTTTTGAACTGATGAATATACTGACAAACGTTTATGGTAAGCTAAAATATGCTTTATTTTGTAATTTTTGTTGAAAATATGATTTATTTTGTTTTTATTTTGTTCATTTCTGTTGAAATTTGTATATGCATTTTAATATCTTTGTAATTACACATTAGTAATGATGAAGCTGCAATTTAGCAACTTTCAATTAAATCAAACACACTAAAATTAGAAGTACTTTACATTAAAATGATTAAAAATGGACATTTCATTATTTAAATTTATTTTGAAAGCACACTATTTAAGTGTACTTAAGTGTGTTACCAAACAGTCGTGAAGTTGTCTATTTTTAAGGGCACTTAAGTGGCCTTATATTTCAAGAATTATTATCTGCCAGTTTTTAATTATTTTTTTAAAATATACTTTTGATATTCAACGCACACTACAAGTGCACATTGAAAACAATTAAGCACACTTCTTCTTCACTAAGAAGTGCCTGCAAAATGATTGCATATAAATGTAGTTTGATGTTTTCAGAATGTTTCCCATCAATATCATCTCAGTCTACTTTCTGTTTCTTGCTAAATAGTCGTGTCTCCTTCCCTCATTCCTGATGTATGAGTGCAAGCTCAGGCTTGGCACACAGTCCCTTTGACCTGTTTCAAATCTGGAGCAGAACAGCAGGTTTTGGCCGGCATGGATCCCAGCATGTTCCTAGATGGTTACACAATTCATTAAAATACTATTTCAGGACACAAAGCATGTGGCTGCGACTCAAAGAGCTTTCCTCGCACAAAGCTGGAGAGCCACAAAAAAAGCTGTCATTGTTTCATGAGCAGAGTCCTTCATTACTGCCGGTTCGTGTCATTCACAAGCGCTTCGGCACAAAGGAAAGCGTTTAACTCGCTCACCTCTCAGTGCGTATGGGAACCAAAACAAAAATTCTCTTATGCTCCCAGCAATGAGAGTTAATTTACATAATTACTGTTTTTTCTCTTACTCAATCCTAAATGAAAGATAAATTATTTCTTTTTCATATGTCACTGTGTCAGCTTTTTGCAGGTAAGTTTTTAATAATAAGTCAATTCACGCTCCATGGGGTTTGACAGATCACAAGCACCCGTAAGTTCACCCAGATGGACATTCACACACACACAAACACTTTCTTTGATTTCACACAGGCCTTTTGATCAGTATAGACAGCCAAGAGCCACTCGGCCGGTAAAGGCGGCTGTACGTGTTAGCTTGACGAACTGAAGGCCAGACAGCGCCTGCCATTTCCCTTTGACTCATTAAAGGGCCTCAGGATCTGCTCTTGTTAGCGGTCATTAGCCTGAGGAGTCCCTGGCAGCACATGCACACATGCCCCCTAAAAATACTGCTGGTGTCAGTGCCGGTGCTCTATAGGAGAATAGTGAACCGCAGAAGACTTCTCCACTGATTTGAGAGCTAAATGATGACATGACTGGTTCTGTTACTATATAACCTGGCTATAAACATAGACTGGTCACATGCATATTGATATTCTAATTAAAATTTGGCTATTTTCCAATTAGTATTGAGTCAGTGGCCAACAATATTCTCACCCCCCAAATTCCCAGCCATGGAATAAAGCACTGCACAAACAACATATGTGTAAGTATTTTAGCACTTCGGGTTCAGTTGCCCTTAAGTTGATGTTTTTTTTTTTTTTTTTTTTTTTAATGGGTTTTTTGGTTAAATGCCTAAAATAAGGTCAGTGATTTTTAAAGCTTTTACTTGTCTTGAAAAAGGTGGTTGCTGACAAGTAGCTGGACGGCACCACATGCCAAATGTCTTGAATGTTTGTTGGTTATTTTCTGCAATATAATTTAAAAGTCAAAAATCCTATTGGGTTTTTGTTGAGGGATGCTATACATAGTGATGCTATCTTTTGGGTTGACCCATGTCATCACTGCAGCACTCTATGCCTGTTTTAATTGGAAATTTGCTGTGTGTAAAATCTATATTCAGAAAATGCATTGAAAGGAGTGCCCATAATGAAAGGAGTGCACATAATTTTGTGCATAGTCTGCAATGAACTTCATCTGTGTCAGTATTTTTGTTTTTATATAAAAAATACTGTGAAATTCTGCCATCATTTACCGTCATGTTGTCCTGAACTTGCAAGACTTACTTTCTTTGTTTTGCTTCTTCTTCTTTTTTTTTTTTTTTTTTTTTTTTTTTTTTTTTGAATGATACTTTTGACTCTAGTTGGTTTTGATGGCAGACATTGCTTGTGAAAGATAAGTCTGCTTAATTATAATGAATGTTCACTTGCAGTTTACTTCAAAACTTAAATTTATATTTTTAAAAAACTGCGCTTGTAGATAATATAATGTTAATAAAAATAAAGGCCTACACATCTACTATAATGACGAAAATCCTCACAGTGGTTTTTAATTAATCTGTAAAAATATTTTCCCCTTTTTCAAATTAAGCCATTCTCAGATTCTTGTCTGTGTGACGTCACACCGACCACTCCCATTTGCATTTAAAGGAACGTGCAATAGAATGGGCTGATTTCTGCAGAGCTAATTGAGAAGGGAAAAAGGGTGTTTTTTACACCACCATTGAAAAATTGTAACCAAAGAATGTTACATCATATCAACTTGTGGAAAATGGGCATCCGATGACGATCCGATCCGATGATTTATATGTTGACTAAAACACTTAAGCACATTCAAAGTACTTAATTATTATTATTAGGGCTGTCAAACGATTAATTGTGATTAATCGCATACAAAATAAAAGTTTGAGTTTGCCTAATATATATGTGTGTACTGTGTGTAATCATTATGTATATATAAATACACATAAATTAATGTATATATTTAAGAGAAATATGTTATTTATGTGCAAAATAGTTTTATTAATATATAATACAATATAAGTTATATAAAAAGTATAAACACATATACTTGTAAATATTTCTTAAATATATACATGAATGTGTTTGTATTTATACATGTAATACATAATTACACATAGTACACATACATATATTATGCAAACTGTAACTTTTATTTTCTATGCAATTAATCTCTGTGGGCGTCCCAGGTTCGAATCCCGCCCTGGGGACCTTTCCCGATCCCTCCCGCTTTGCTTTCTTGTCCACCACTGTCCTATCTAATAAAAGGCATAAAAATGCCAAAAATAAAATAGTTCATATATTTTAAATGTACAAAATTACACATACAAGTGTAATTATAAATATATTTAAATATATGGCATAACAGTTTCAGTGGAAATGAAATTAATATATATTTTAGTTTTTCATAAATGCTTGTCAGTTCATTCAGCAGTAACTTTAACCATATTTCAAAGACAATAGAAGTGATTATGAAATTACATAAAGATGTAGTAAAGTCTTACTGAAGTGGATCAAAAACACTCTGATGTTCAGCAGATTGCATTTAATTTAGATTTAAACTACAATACGTTTTCATTTAAATGTAAATAACATGCAATTAAGTGTCTGAAAAGATTACATTCAGTTTACACTGAAGTATAAAAGTTATTATTTCAGTAATAATTACTCTTTTTAAAACGATACTAAAGTGTACTTGTTTTTCACACACACTGAGAACACCTCACGACACAGTTACCCATAATGCTTACAATTTAGCATCTCAACATGAAGCAATTAGCATCTGCCTCTGGACCTTCTGTTACAAACACACACAGTGAGAATAAAAGCAGGGCTGGACGATATGGGCAAAAAATTATCACAATAATTTTCTTCATATCAGTCGATATTTATATTTATCACGATAAATGTCAAATCTTTATTTCTTTCAAGTTTAAAGTCAGATTTTTGCTCCAAAGTGAAAGTTGTAAACCAGACCATTAATTTTCCTTAACAAAATAAATATCTAAATAGAAAAATTTCTGCATGTTCTAATGAGTTATATTGTTTCAAATCAAGAAACAGGTTTGGGTTGTCTGATATTAATAATAATAATAATATAATATAATATAATATAATATAATATAATATAATATAATATAATATAATAAATAAATAAATAATATCACTTTTGTGTCTCTTAGAAATGCACATTTGATAATAGCTTGAGGATGCAGAGGTAAATTTTTATTCATTATCAATCAGTAACATCTGTAAAAATTTTAGCAACTTTTATTCTGATCCAGTTTTTTTTATTTTTATTTTTTTAAATCAAGCATTAGTCTCCCACAGTAGCAAGCATACATTTTAAACCATAATAAACACACTTAAAACCACACATAACGGTACCTCAATTTACCAATATGGTAAAAATATAACTACATGGTTTTATAGGTAGCCTATTTGTATGAAAACGGTAGTCTAAAAACATTCAGTATAAATGCACATGTGCTATAGTACACATGCTCAATCACAAATACGTACATACTCAGGCTCAGGTTCCTTTTTTTTTTTTTTTTCCAAAAAAAAGGGAAGTCCGGGGTCATTCCCCCTTCCCCGGGAAATATTTTTATACATTTTAAAGTTAAATTCATTAATTTGCTGCACTTTGAGAGTTCAAAATAAGAGCTCCAACCATATTCAGTGTGCAAATTTAACAAACAAAAAAGGTCGATGACAATCTAAAAAGTTCTAGAACTGCGCGTGGTCAGAATGTACTGTGTTCTTCCTTGACCCATGCTACAACCCTCCACTGAGTTTTCTGGGTCCCCATTCTGGGCCTGTTTTAACCTCTGGGTCCCATGCGGTCTGTCCTTCTTTTTAAAACACAAATATCAACAAATATCAAGGAAGGAATTTTATTTATTTATTTAGGCCTACATGGTATCTGCAGGATTTTTTAAATCAAATGTAAGGCTTTTTGTTACCTTTTTTAAGACCTGTAGAAATAGAATTAATATGGAATGAGCAGGATAGCGCAAAGTCTAGTAACATATTAAACCAATATCATGATTCACAGCTCAAGTAATGTTCATTATCCAAAACAGTAACGTCCTAATTTTTATTCTGACTGTTTGAGTTCTTAAAATGTACCCTTGGTCTTCCATAGTAGCATACATAATGATAACCAGTAAAAACACACATAGGCCTACCTCAATACCATGGTATAAAAATGAACTACACTGATTAAAATTATAAATGCAACACTTTTGTTTTTGCCCCCTCCGAAAACCAGTCAGTATCTGGTGTGACCACCATTTGCCTCACGCAGTGCAACACATCTCCTTCACATAGAGTTGATCAGGTTGTTGATTGTGGCCTGTGGAATATTGATCCACTCCTCTTCAATGGCTGTGCGAAGTTGTTGGATATTGGCAGGAACTGGAACACACTGTCGTATATGCCGATCCAGAGCATCCCAAACGTGCTCAATGGGTGACATGTCCGGTGAGTATGCTGGCCATGCAAGAACTGTTTTCAGCTTCCAGGAATTGTGTACAGATCCTTGCAACATGGGGTCGTGCATTATCATGCTGCAACATGAGGTGATGGGCGTGGATGAATGGCACAACAATGGGCCTCAGGATCTATTCACCGTATCTCTGTGCATTCAAAATGCCATCAATAAAATGCACCTGCATTCATTGTCCATAACATTCGCCTGCCCATACCATAACCCTACCACCACCATGGGCCACTTGATCCACAACGTTGACATTAGCAAACCGCTCACCCACACGACGCCATACATGCTGTCTGCCATCTGCCCTGTACAGTGAAAACTGGGATTCATCCGTGAAGAGAACACCTCTCCAAAGTGCCAGACGCCATTGAATGTGAGCATTTGCCCACTCAAGTCGGTTACGACAACGAACTGCAGTCAGGTCGAGACCCTGATGAGGACAACGAGCATGCAGATGAGCTTCCCTGAGACAGTTTCTGACAGTTTGTGCAGAAATTCTTTAGTTATGCAAACCGATTTTTGCAGCAGCTGTCCAGGTGGCTGGTGTCAGACGATCTTGGAGGTGAAGATGCTGGATGTGGAGGTTCTGGGCTGGTGTGGTTACACGTGGTCTGCGGTTGTGAGGCTGGTTGGATGTACTGCCAAATTCTCTGAAACGCCTTTGGAGACGGCTTATGATAGAGAAATGAACATTCAATTCACGGGCAACAGCTCTGGTGAACATTCCTGCAGTCAGCATGCCAATTGCACACCTGTGCAATAATAATGCTGTCTAATCAGCATCTTGATATGCCACACCTGTGAGGTGGATGGATTATCTCGGCAAAGGAGAAGTGCTCACTAGCACAGATTTAGACAGATTTGTGAACAATATTTGAGAAAAATAGGCCTTTTGTGTACACAGAAGAAGTCTTAGATCTTTGAGTTCAGCTCATGAAAAATGGGGGCAAAAACAAAAGTGTTGCGTTTATAATTTTGATCAGTGTACATTAGGTATTTTTATGAAGAACAGTGGTCTTATAAATGCACAGACGCTATCACAAAATACTGTAATTATATTCCATTACTCTTTTAATACATTTAATACGTGTCTACATTAATAATATAATACAATTCGATATAGCCCTCATTTCTGCCGCAATACCATGGTGCAGTTAGTGTAACAGTAAAGTAAATCCATATTAAATGATTCTGACTATATCGTTGTGCACAGTGTTTCTCCTGTTTGTCATTGTGTTTCATCTGTTTAAATCGTCATTGTGTTCATCGCCGAATTCAAGCGCTTCATTCTAGATCTCACAGTGTTGTTTAGTACTTGCGAGTAAATGCATCTGTTCTAGTAAACTTGCGCTCCGCTGCTGTTTGAACTGTGATCCGATCGGATAAACGGTCCGTGTGGCACGATTCATAAGACAGCGAATTTAATCCATAACGTGATTCTTGTCTTTCCTTACCCAAATTTAAGACCTCCTGAAAATATAATAAGACTTTTCTTAAGGTATTTCATACTCTATTTTTTATATATATATAACTTTAAATGTCGTTGTTATTTAAAAGTACACTTGTTTATTGAAATAAATAAATAAATAAATACTTACATTCTTGACCTTTGGCAGGATGGGGTGGGTCATTGGAACATATACCATTACTGCTGTGATAAAATTCAATGTGAATATCCCACATTGCTGCCACAATACCATGGTGCAGTGAGTGTTCCCTGGTGAAAAAACCAGCATATGCTGGTAGGTATGTTTTGATGCTGGAATGCTGGTTAGGTAGGTTCTGATGCTGGTTTAAGCTGGTCCTTTGCTGGTTCATGCTGGTCCTTGACCAGCTTACCTACCAGCATATGCTGTTTTTTTCACCAGGGTTACTACAGTAAATCCATGGTAAATGATGGCGATGTGTAGATTGAAAAGCCTTCTGACTGTCTTGTTGCACACAGCTTTAAAGTAGTTTTAATCACAGAGTCATTTGTGTTCATGGCTGAATTCAAGTGTTTCACACTAGATCTCACAGCTCTGTTTAGTGCTCGTGTGACTAAGTAAATACATCTTGTCTAGTGAGCATTTTGAACTTTGGTCCAAGCGGATAAACGTGCTGTTTTGTTCTGCTTTTGGCACATAAAAATTATATCGAACATTTGTCGAATTCTTCATATCGTTTTATCGAGGAAAATTATAACGCGATAATCGAATTATCGAATTATCGCCCAGCCCTAAATAAAAGTATGATTACAAAGAGCTCTGCGTGTATGAATGAATGTTTCTCTTTCACATTTAACAGATGAGAAGAAAGCACTACGAGTGACAGCGCTTTTGATAAATACATCTGTGTACGGCTTCAAAGATGTGTTTGGAGGCAATATAGAGCTTTCTCAGTTCATTACAAAACCTTTCTGACATCTCTTGAGTGCCCTTGCTGTTTGTTTGTAGGGATAATAATGATTTCAGTCAGTTTTCTTTTCAAATAAACGTTGTGTTTGTGACACTTACATAGACTGACATTTATTGTATTTACAGATAGCATGAATTAGGGCTGATTTTTTTTGCATGCAAGGTTTTGAAATCTACTTGAACACTTGAGGGAAATGTTCACCAACTTCCTCTGCCACTGGTGGGTGAACTGTGACAAAATCCATAAATATTTCTTTTATCTGTATTTTACAATTTTGTAATTTGTTGTAATATTACATTTTTGTCATGCTTTAAGGAAGCACACTTATTTTGAGGTGTGGACTAAAATACTTAAGCACATGAAGTTGATATATTGTTTTATTTCATATTACATAAGTTAATATATTTTAAATGTTTTAAATGGCAACTTCATCATTACAAATGCGTAATTACAACTAGGTTTCAATATATAGCATACAAGTTTCAATACAAATAAACTTAATTTACCAAAAAAAAAAAAAAAAAAAAAAAAAAAAAAAAAAAAAAAAAAAAACCTTTGGTAGCACACCAAAGAAGCAATTATGAAACTGCATAATTGAGCACATAAAAATGTACTTAAGTCCTGCTTAAGAGTTAAGAGGGTCAGAAAAGTATGGAATGTTAAATTGTCTTCTAAAGCAAAATTTAGATGTTTGAATTAACATTTGACAGCTTGAAATCTGACTTAAAACACAAATAACATTATTGTAATGTTAACATTTGTACCCAACAAAGCCAATATTAGTCACATTTTTTGTTTTGGTGACCTTAAATACCTCACAATGTGACTTCATGTCTTACTTTGAACACACGCTTAGTTCTCTTTTTTAGGAAGGCAGAGGCTTATAGTCTGACCTTAAGGACTATATGGGCGTTTTGGTGATTGTAATGAACTGTGAGTCAGTTCTCTCATTACTGAAGATCTGTTTGCATCCAGCAGTCACCACCACAGCATGAGAGACCCTTAAGCCTTCAGAGCGACAGAGGGGATTTAGACAGAGCCCAGATCAAAGAAGTCATTCGTACATGCAGAAAAACACAATAGTGCTTCAAAGACGGCTCTAGACATCTTATTCACCAACATATGAAATGAACGGAGACACAATGCACCATGAATGAACTGAAAAATGAGGCCTTTTCTGCTTACTGACAGTGACTGAAGAAAAAGAGTGTATTTTTGGTTTAGTTCACTGTGTGAGTCAGTTGCCTTCAGCAAGAATGGATGAATGCATAAATGTTGGTTAAAATGATGTAAGGATGGTATTGAAATTAAATATTAATTTTTCATGCTACACTGTAAAAAATGTCCACCTACTTCAACTTAACTTAAGATTAGTTACTGCCTTAAACCATTTAAATATAATTAATTTGGCTGTACCAGTCATTTCGACTTGAAAATGGAGTTGAATATCATGTAACTTACAGAATCAGTTTGTGAACAAATTGGTTCACTGGGAACATTGAATCAAAATCACAACACTGCATTTGAATATTTCACCTAGAGTTACATTACAGCTCTTCATAATAACCATGTTAAAGCTGCCACACAGTAACATAAGAGACTATTCCCATTTCTGAGTGCAGAACATTAGTTTCAAGGACAGAACAATTGTACAGCCTAAAATACGGCGGCAGAAATGAATAAATAAAGCTGTGAGATGGGATTGCTCCAGGCGTTCCTCAATTAGACAGCTCACCACTGGACCTGCACTCAGTCTGTAATGGCTTTGGCATTTGCTGATTGTAAAAGACCGTCAGATTGGCACCTCTAAAAGACCACTTACTTTGACAATAACACCAGTGCTGAACAGAAAAGGAGCAGCAGATGATGATGAAAAGCAAATAAGTAGCAAAGTACTTGAAAATAAATAATGGGTTGCTTATTATTGAAGAAAAGATTTTGTTTTAGTGTGATTTCCATTTAAAGGTCATTGCACAATTAATATTTAATGACATGGTTTCTGTTGTAGTTGCTAAATGTTGTTTTGGTCATACATTACCTGTAATCTGTGAGTTTGCTAAGACTTTAGAAACATCATGAGGGCAAAATCAATTCAAGCTAAAGGCAAAATTAAACTAATTAACAGTCAAATGAATATCTAATGCGTCCCTTGCACTGGCATTTATCTTAGTTTGTTTTCTTATATAGAGTATGTTTTTCAAAGTCTTAGTTTCAAAATAAGGTGACCAGATTTATGAAATGCAAACCAGAGTTTACTGGTCAAAATACCATTGAAATCACACTTTTTATTATCTAGGAATCAAAAATTAAGACTATATGGTCATGCTTAATTTTAAAGGGGTCATCAGATGCCCATTTTCTAAAAGTTGATATGATTCTTTAGGGTCTTAATGAAAAGTCTATAATATACTTTGGTTAAAAATTCTCAATGGTAGTGTAAAACAACACCCTTTTTACCTTGTCAAAATGAGCTCTGCAACAATCATCCCATTTTGAGGGATTGTTCCTTTAAATGCAAATGAGATCTGCATGACCCGCCCCTCTCTGCTGCTCTGAGAGATTGTTTACTTTAGCCACATTTAGCGCGTTTAGCCACAAACCTGCTAACTAGCGCTGGGGTGGTACTCTAAGGCACAAAGTGAAAAGGTACAAATATGTACTTTTAAAGTACTAATATGTACTTTTAAGGTTCCAATGTGTACCTTTAAGGTACCAATATGTACTTTCAAAGTACTAAAACTACCTTTAAGGTACTAATATGTTTAGGGGTACTGCCCCTGCAACAAAACTGAACCCTTTTTTTTCTGAGAGTGTAATATACTGCTTGTTAATTAAATTAATTTAGCTGATTGTTAATAGTTAGTAAGATAGTTGTTAAGTTTAGGTATTGGGTAGCATTAAGGATGTAGAATATGGTCATGCAGAATATGTACTTAAGTACTAATAAACAGCCAATATGCTAGTAATATGCATGCTAATAAGTAGCAAGTTAACAGTGTGAATTTGTCCCATATATATATATATATATATATATAAAACTACTTTCAATATGACCCTAATAGCTTTTAATACAACAACTGGGGAATAAATAAATACTAAATGTGACCCTGGACCACAAAACCAGTCATAAGGGTCAATTTTTCGAAATTGAGATCAATACATCATCAGAAAGCTGAATAAATAAGCTTTCCATTAATGTATGGTATGTTATGATAGGACAATATCTGGTCGAGATTCAACTATTTTAATATATGGAATCTGAGGGTGCCAAAAAATCTAAATATTGAGAAAATCGCCTTTAAAGTTGTGCAAATTAAGTTCTTAACAATGCATATTACTAATCAAAAATTACGTTTTGATATATTTACAGTAGGAAATTTACAAAATATCTTCATGGAACATGATCTTTGCTTAATTTCCTAACGATTTTTGGCATAAAATAAAAATCAATAATTTTGACCCACACAATGTATTTTTGGCTATTGCTACAAATATACCCCAGCGACTTAAGACAAACAAATAAATAAGTATTTCAACATAATAGTAATAATAATAATAATAATAATAATAATAATAATAATAATAATATAAAACATTACAATCAAACAGTCAATAAAACATAACCGTAACTGCTTTTTTCATTTTCTAATTGTATTTAATGTTTTCATTATCATAAACTGTGAATATACCATATACAATAATTATGACATTTTTCATAATATTTTATGTTTTGTGCTTGCATTTTTGCTTGCATGTTTTTGGAAGTGCATCTTTACTGTCTCTAATTAGGCTTATTATTTTGTATTTTAGGGTCACTTTGAGCTCAAATAATGCACTTTCTACAAGTCTAATTGTTTAAAATGTAATTTTTATAAATCTATTTTTTATTATTACATTTACATTTAGCTGTTTATTTTATTTTATTTTATTTTATTAGCATAGTGTGTGGCTCTGAGTGCCGTGGATGATGGGTATCTGTCTAGATTTCTGTGCTGACAGTGAAGGGAAAGTCCCAGGCAGAAAAGGGAAACTCCATCAAATAGGCAACAAGCACAAGAAAATCATGATAATGTTTTCCCTGAGGACTTTATCTGAGCCAGTGGTGACTATGAGAGGCCTCAGAATGATCATTACTCCGTGAGAACCTCTGTAGGAAAACCAGACAAGACAGCCAAAGTGACATGAAATTCACAAACACATGGCTGACATAACTCCTGTAAATGCAAACTGACTGAAAAAGCCGTCTTCATTGTGATCTGACTAGTGAGTCCCCTATATAGGCAGTATTTTAAGATGTTCTCTTAACATGAAGGCTGGTCCACAAAGTTAGGCAGTAAAATAATGGTAGTTTGTACAGTGAACTTAGTAAAAATAAACATATACACTACCGTTCAAAAGTTTGGGGTCAGTAAGACTTGTAATAGTCTATAAAGAAGTCTCTTATGCTCATCAAGGCTGCATTTATTTGATTAAAAATTATAGAAAAATAACAGTAATATTGCAAAATGTTTTTACAATATAAAATAATACATTTAACATACTTTAAAATAGAATTTATTCCTGTGATGAAAAGCTGAATTTTTATCAGCTGTTACTCCAGTCTTAAGTGTCACATGATCCTTCAGAAATCATTCTAATATGCTGATTTATTATTAGAATGATCAGTGTTGGATAATATCAACAGTTGTGCTGCCAAATATTTTTTGGAACCTGTGATTTTTTTTTTTTTTCTTCAGGATTCTTTCATGAATAACAAGTTTAAAAAGTACAGTGTTTATTCAAAATATAAATATTTTATAACAATGTAAATTATTTATTATTAACTTTTAATAAACTTTTAATTATTAACTTAATACATCCTTGGTGAATAAAAGTATTAATTTCTTAAAAAAACCTTTTGAACGGTAGTGTATATATATTATAAAATTATATTATAAAAGGCCACTTAAGTTTCCTTCAAGTCACTTTCATGACAACGTTTCCTAAACTTAATTACACTTCTAAAAAAAAAATAAAAAATAATAATACATTTTTATTTAACTGTAATTACCATGTAATCAAGAGCCGAAAATCATTACATCCAGTTCACACTTAAGTGTATTCTAAGTATATTTCTATAAGAAGTGTTCTTTTTAAGTATGCTGGAGTGTATTTTAATATTCTACTATATATTTGTGTGCATTGTTAGGACAGAAACATGCTAACACCAAGCTTTGCTGAAAGTAATTGATAATTGTCTCTCCCACATGCTTTGCATGCAAGGCCCAAAGAGCACTCCATTTATAATCACTAAACAGCTGTCACTCATCTTAGTTCATCTCAATCTCACAAAGTTACATTATAATTAATGAAAATATCTACGCTGCACAATGGTTCTCTTATTTACATTGTGTCTACACATAGTTATGGGTCAATATCACCATATAGTGCCTTTCAACCCTCACAATACTCTAAAAAGTAAATTTTAAGACTAAATTTTGGTCTTTGGTCTTAACTTCCTATTCACTTTATGTCATGTCATAAATAGTAGACACTCAAGTACAATAGAAACATTAGCTGAGCTACCACACATTTATTTGGATCCAGTTTTTGGTTTGCATGTTGTTGCCCCCACACATAGCTATTGAACACACTGGATTATATAGATATAATTGAATTATTATTTAAAATGTTATTTTAAAATATCAAGATGACAGAGTGGATCAGCACATGACAGGGTGAACACATAAAGCAGAACACACAAAGCATGACAAAATATGACACTGAATCACATTAAGAATGTATTTATAATTATACAAATATAACCCCCATTCATTTTAGTTTTTAGCAATATTAACTACGAATGAATGCTATGTCCACCCTGTCAAGTATAATTGGCTGATAGGTTGGACATTTTGAGCTTTAATTAGCATATTAGTTTACAACAAACTGCCACTAGCTAAATAGTGAGTCTGGTTGTTAAGGTGAATTTGGTATATTTAAACTTAATATTTATTTTAATGGCTTCCGGCATATTTTATGCCAACAGGGTGGACATGTTAAGCTTAGGAAAAGCAAGTAAGCAAACTCATACGAAGAAAATTTGTCAGTTTAAAAGACACCAACTTACTGACCTCAGCTTTAGTGACAAAAAAGAGACAAAAAATCTGTTGTCCAGATGCCACTAAAGGGGATGGCCTTTTCTTAACAGGGCTGATTTCCCAATATGACAGGGTGGACAACCATTCAAGGGACATGGACAAATTGTTTTTGTTACCAAATAGTCAATACACTATATATTGAGTAATCTCTTATTTAACAAAATATTAATAGGTGAACAAAATGTTACATATTTATGATTTGGGACATAACAAAATACATCCTCCTACACAAAACTTAAAAAACAATAAAAAAAATGTATCTAAAGAGCCACGTAATGCTTTTGTTATGAATACAAAACCTTTGCCTAATATCATACACTCCACACACCCTTTCATAGTCATGTTTATGTTAAGTTATCATGGCAAATGAGTTAATTATGTACAGGACACCAAACGGCACCCTACACTGATATTGACCCTTATAATGAGATGATTCGTGTTGAACGTAACACCTAAATAAAAACTGGGACAATTTGAGCGGTGAGTGGATTCTTACTTCAACGCCTCTGATTGGCAGTTGGGTTCAATAAATCAACACATGCATCTGTGATTGGCTACATTGCTCAACACTGCAAAAACACAGCTGAAATAGAAAACATCTCCAGAGTGCAAACCATAATGCACTGGCTAGCTTGCCAAATCTGCAATGAAATGGCATTTATTACAGCTTTAACTGAGGGTGCTATCGATTTCATTTGAGGGTACTTAGCACCCTCTAGCACCCCCACAGAACCGGGCCTGTAATATGCTACCTTGCAGAATATTAGGAGTTTGAGTGAAAATAAAGTTAGTAGACCATTGTGAGAAACGTTTTTGTAACCTTTAAATAACATTATAATCACAACAAAAAACTAGACATTTTCAATTTTTCACAACAATGTTCCTACAACGTTTTTATAACCTAAATTTGCTACCTGAACTTATGACGAAAACTTACCTGTGGACCAATCCAACTGGTCTGCGGTTGTAAGGCCAGTTGGATGTACTGCTAAATTCTCTAAAACGCCTTTGGAGACAGCTTATGGTAGATAAATGAACATTCACTTCACGGGCAACAGCTCTGGTGGACATTCCTGCAGTCAGTGTTGCGTTTATAATTTTGGTCAGTGTAAAATGGAATGTTTGCAATTGTGTTTCACGTCACATTTGCTTTTGTTCATACTATCAGGTAGGCGTAGTGTAGATGGTACGCTATTTTAAAATATCATAGAGCATTAGAGTTATAGCGCCACTCAACAGACATTTCAAGTCAGAACTGTTATGACACATACAAAACCAAGGTCACATAAAACGTACCCTGTGTACGTTCACCTGTTCTGAACACATTCACATCGAATATGTCACGAAACGTACATATTTCGCCTTCTGTGAAAAAGTTCTCACAGGTACATTTTCGTCATGAGAACAGGTTGTACATTTGTTACCTAGGAAGTTGCTAACGTCTGCTGACAGCTAGGCGAAGTGCAACTAAATAAAGAAGATAAGTATCTTGAGATGCATTTAAAACGTTGGAGTTTTTACCTCACGCAGCAAAAATAAATAAATAAAAAATAATAAATAAATTAGCAGCCCATTAGCAGATAAACAGCGGAGTCACTGCTTCAAAAACTATCCCCAGCTTCTCATCAATCACCACGGTAAATTGACACAAGACACAATATGAAACGTGTTTTGCTGAATATCTCAAGGCTTGCCTCGACGGCACCTCAAAATTACAATCTGGAGTTTAATTAACAGCAAAAGCGAACACTCCGCCAGCTGCTCTGCAATGCATCACTAATCACAGGCTTTATTAGAGCTTTGGTGAGGTCTCGGCATCTTCATGAGACATGGCACTTGCATGGGTGAAACATCATGCTATCGTCATCAGATCTGACCCGAAGACATGTCTTTGTGCAGTTGTGCGTTTGAACAGCATCAGACACATTGATTTGTTCGTGACGTTCAGACAGGCTCATCTTCAGTTGTGCTGGAAAAACTCTTTCCTTCATTCAGGCTTGTTTAGACTCTTATCAGATTACACTGTTAGCCATGGCTGCATGTGTGAGTCATTGCAATTATTAGAGAGAGGGTAAAGAGCCCTGCCATGTAAACACAGTATACAGTCTTACAGCATTTAGCTCATGGACGCTTATTATCAGTTTGGAGCTTGCTAAAAAAATACAGCACAAGTTGGATTTTTGGGGAGCTTTTTTTTTTTTCTTTCTTTCTTTCCAGAGTAAAGTCACATATTCGGGCCTGCTAGTGCTTCTGCATATATGAAAAAAAAATTGGATCACTTATGGCATAGTATGTTTCCATGTTCACCCAGCATTTCTACTTCTCCCAGTCCTTCCCCTTGCTGCAATTATCTGTTTTTCAGCATGAATATGAGAGAACGGGATTTATTCATTAGTTCCTACTTCAATTATATTTGTAAAAGAAAATAATTATTGAAAATACTTTTGCCTGAAATAATAATAATACAAACAAATAGATTAGATGCTTCAGGCTTAACTTGCCAACAGAGGACACAAAAGTTTAAAGTCTCACAGAATTGACCACGGTCTCTCAGAGGATCTCTGTGTTTGAAAGATTATTTGAGAAGCTACCCTGCCCTGTAGCTGTGCAAAATTTGTGTAATTTTAGCATTAGGAATCATTTGCATGTTTATCAGAAAGCATCATTCTCTTTTTTATGGCCTCTGGCATCTGCATTGCACATTATCTCCGATAAACTGCCCTATAACAACAAACTGAGGCATTGTGGGTAATAACCAGCCACGCTGTGCTGCTTTCTAACCTATGTTGTATTAGTCTAAAGTAATCCACTAACACTGTGATGTTTACTGAGACTATTTTAGTATCGGCAGCAGTTTCGCATGATTGTTGGCATCATCATAACAGAAAGCAGAGCAGAATTTAAATACGAAGGTGTGGTTTACGTTCCGAGTTCATTCACAGTAAAACAAATAAACAAATAAAACCTAGAAACCCAGACAATTTCTATTAGTTTCATATAGTATGAATGAATTAACACATTGCTGAATGAATGAATAAATGAACAAACAAACATAAATAATTTAATTTCTACAATAAATAAATAAATAAATCTTTCAAGCATGTTAATCAATCAAAGATGATTTGATTTTGTTTCATAAGAAAATATGGTAACACTTTCTATGAAGCCCATATTTATAATACATTAAAAGGGTATTCTTAAGGCATTATTATGAATGCAATATATATATATATATATATATATATATATATATATATATATACACTGACCAAAATGATAAACCCAACACTTTTGTTCTTGCTCCCATTTTTCATGAGCTGAACTCAAAGATCTAAGACTTTTTCTATGTACACAAAAGGCCTGTTTCTCTCTAAAAAAAACCAGTCAGTATCTGGTGTGACCACCATTTGCCTCACGCAGTGCAACACATTCGCATAGAGTTGATCAGGTTGTTGATTGTGGCCTGTGGAATGTTGGTCCACTCCTCTTCAATGGCTGTGCGAAGTTGAATACTGGCAGGAACTTGAACACACCGTCGTATACGCTGATCCAGAGCATCCCAAACATGCTCAATGGGTGACATGTCCGGTGATTATGCTGGCCATGCAAGAACTGGGATGTTTTCAGCTTCCAGGAATTGTGTACAGATTCTTGCAACACAGGGCTATGCATTATCGTGCTACAACATAAGGTGATGGTCGTGGATAAATGGCACAACAATGGGCCTCAGGATCTCGTCACGGTATCTCTGCGCATTCAAAATGCCATCAATAAAATGCACCTGTGTTTGTTGTTCTAACATACATGTGCCCATACCATAACCCCACCACCACCATGGACCACTCGATCCACAATGTTGACATCAGCAAACCGCTCACTCACACAACGCCATACACGCTATCTGCCATCTGCCCTGTACAGTGAAAACTGGGATTCATCCGTGAAGAGAACACCTCTCCAAAGTGCCAGACGCCATCGAATGTGAGCATTTGCCCACTTAAGTCAGTTACGACGACGAATTGCAGTCAGGTCGAGACCCAGATGAGGACGACGAGCATGCAGATAAGCTTCCCTGAGATGGTTTCTGACAGTTTGTGCAGAAATTATTGGTTATGCAAACCGATTGTTGCAGCAGCTGTCTGGGTGGCTGGTCTCAGACGATCTTGGAGGTTAAGATGCTGGATGTGGAGGTCCTGGGCTGGTGTGGTTACACATGGTCTATGGTTGTGAGGCTGGTTGGATATACTGCCAAATTCTCTGAAACGCCTTTGGAGACGGTTTATGGTAGAGAAATGAACATTCAAATCACAGGCAACAGCTCTGGTGGACATTCCTGCAGTCAGCATGCCAATTGCATGCTCCCTCAAAACTTGCGACATCCGTGGCATTGTGCTGTGTGATAAAACTGCACATTTTAGAGTGGCCTTTCATTGTGGCTACACCTGTGCCATAAACATGCTGTCTAATCAGCATCTTAATATGCCACACCTGTGAGGTGGATGGATTAGCTCGGCAAAGGAGAAGTGCTCACTAACACAGATTTAGACAAATTTGTGTACAATATTTAAGAGAAACAGGCCTTTTGTGTACATAGACAAAGTGGTCTTTGTCTATAAAGTAAAGTAGCATAAGAAAGATGGCAAGATTTGAGACTTATAATACATGAGAAATATAATCCATTGTAACTTAAGTGGATGCAACATGTTCATTGTGTTATAAATCATCACACTCTTAAAAGCTTTAACCACAAATAAGTAAACATTATAATACATTAAAACTGTTCTTATAAATATTCATGAAATGATACAACATATTATAAGGTTTTTTTTTTTTTTTTAGTAATGCATTATGCATTCATTACAATGCCTTAAGAATACCCTTATAATGTATTATAAACAGTCTGTCTACCTTGAAATTTCACATATTTTTACTTCATTGCAAAATGTACAATTTCTGCATGAAAACTGTTTTTACACCATGTACAATTTTTAAATTTTAAAAGCCCTGAAAAAAAAAAAGTTTAAATATTTTATGGAATTAAATATATTATTATAAATATATTATGGAATTTATAAATATTTTGGAAACTTTTGACCATAAAATATTAAGAATCACAGTAAGTTTTCATGTTAGTGCTGATTATATGTATGTCTGTTAAAAGTACCATTATCATAATGTTTGTCCTTGTCCATAGTCATTAGTCCAGACCCCACCAATGCACCAGGAGGGGACGTCGGCATGAAACGCGTGTGCAGTGACATCATGTGGTGAAATGAGTCATAGCTGCTTCATTTGATTAGCATAAATGCCTCAGGCTACCAATAATCAATGCATTTGTAAACATTTGACACAAGATAAACATTCTCTCTGGAATAGTGAGATTATGAGTAATGCATAGGACTAAAAATCACTAGCATATGATATGGAGTATGCTTGACTTAACTTTCATTACATTCAGCCCTAAAGACCTGCTGAAAAAACCTTTCAATATATTTCATTATAAAAATAATCATAGCACCATGCAGTGAAGGGAACTTAGAGCTGATTAGAGAAAAAAAAATGTTCTGGGTTAATGAAAAGTCATTTTCACAAGCTTTGAAGAAAAATACTTTATTTCTTTATAAATTCACATAGAGTACCTATGAAAGCATAAAATTCCACCCCATACTTTTTATTATTTTCTCCTTGAAATCAAATGATTAAAATCAGAGATGGCTGAAGGTGTACTTCACATACAAATACGTCCACAGTCAATTGGAGGGAAAAAAAGAACAGTATTTATTTCAGCAGGCTTGCTGTCAAAGAGGCCTACGGAGTATTTAGCACGGCCTACGCTGCTTTCACATAGTCTGTTGTCAGATATAGAGTTCTCAAAAGCGTCTTACCGTCAATCCTTGTTGATACGGGAGATTGGGAAAGTTTTAGTGCATTGTGATAATCAATGTTCTGGCGGTGCCTCTCCTGTTTGACCTAATCTCCAGATCCCAAGAACACACTCCCCATGTTTGTTAATCAGCTGAATATCGATCCGTGTGTTCAGTTTCCCAATAAAGAGAGAGAGAGCGAGTCATTAACCGAGACGATACAGAGGAATCCATAATAAAGAGCTCCAGAAGGTCCCCAAATGTTAACTCAATACTGACTCGTCAATATTTCATCGAACTTTGATAAGTTTGTATCCGTACGAGCCTTCGGGAGAGAATTAAATCCCCACGTTTCAGTCCTTTGGCACTGGACCAGAGCTGCTTCGTCTATTTAACACTGATATTTTGTCATAATATTTCCCACAAAAAACAACTGGAGATCGTTTCCCTCTCTCTTCCCATTGAATGATTTGATGGTTCTTCTCTCTTGGGGCAATGATCTCTGGTTTAAAATAGAAAACATTGCTCATATGCACCAAAGAGGCACATGATATCCATGGTCAAGAGAGAGTTTTGCATAAAGAATTGAACACGGAGAGCCTGTTGTGTTTGCCTTCCGACCGCGGCTGCTTGTCCTACTAATAGATTGGATCCAATCCCATTTAATCTGCCGTTTTGCATTTGGCTTCCAGATTGTGAGTATGCCTTGAAAAACAACAGAGGCATGAGATCAGATTCAGCAGCGTAATAATTCAGGAACACATTAAATCATCATACAAACAGATAAGTGCACAGAAATAAGGTCTAAGTCAGGGGTCACCAAACTTGTTCCTGGAGGGCCGGTGTCCTGCAGAGTTTACCTCCAAATTTCCTCAACACACCTGCATGGAAGTTTCAAGTATACCTAGTAAGATCTTTATTAGCTGGTTCAGGTGTGTTTGATTAGGGTTGGAGCTAAACTCTGCAGGGATACCGGCCCTCCAGGATCGGGTCTGGTGACCCCTGGTCTAAGTGAACATGTCTGAACTCCAAAAGGGAAAGACAAGTCTTGCAGAAGATATTCCACCCCTGTTAAAGTGACCTTTACTCATTTTCTTTACTCATCTGTGTCTGTAATCTGCCCTAACACATCACAGAAAGTTATGAATGACCCTCCACTAATTTCAAGAGCCTATAAAAAGAACTATTTGATCAAAAAAATAAATAAAATTAAATAAAAAAAAGAAGAAAATTTATGTATTTTTGGAAGAAACAATGTGCCTTAAAAATAAAAATGTAAATTAAATAATAATAATAATAATAATGTGCTATGTCCTTTATTTAAGCATTCATGAAGCTAAAGGTCATAACATGATGCAAATAACAAGGTCATGGGATCGATTCCCAGGGTACTTTGACACTGTAAGTGGCTCCCATTGAAATCTGATCACAAGTGGTCACAGAAGATGCACTTAAGATGCGTAAACAGTGATCTGTCTGTCTTGACCACTTGTGATCTGATACCAGGTATAAACTGGGCCTAGAAGAATCACTGAGTGTTTATACACGCTGTAAAAGCCTGATTACAGTCAGACTAAAACAATTTAAAGGTTCATGTAAAAACTGGATTTTGTAATTTTTATTTATTTTTTGAGAAATCTTACTATCTAACTAAACTTCATAAACTGAGATTCATGAGTTGGTGAAAAAATTTAAATTAAAATGATTTTACAATACAACAACAACAACAACAATAATAATAATAATTAAATATTAACATGCATGGTCAAACACAATGCAACTCAGGTTAAGAAAAAAAAATAAACAAAACAAACAAACAAACAAAAACCCTCTGCCAAACGCATGTAAAGGTAAACCATGAAAATAAAATAAATGATGCAAGTTGATAACGCAATTGTAGCTTGGCTTTGTCCAGCATGCACACGTCAACAATGCTATTTCAGTACACATTATCACATCTGTATCAGAGGTAACGACACCCAAGGATACCCAAACAATTTTCTCACAACATCAGCTGAGTTTGCATAAACAGACAGAGCCGGTGACTATACATAGCGTTAGGTTTTGTTTTGGACACTTAATGACTTCATTAACTCCAAACATCATCAGTTTGCTGCGACTTTCCTTCCAGATTTAATGCAGAACTAACAAAGCTTTCAGCAGCAAGGACAAGGCCTGATATGTTGCGGCTAGCTAGTTATCTGCAGAGAGCTGCTAATGCTAGGCCTTATTCAGATGTCTATTTTTAGCGCTGTGTGTCCTGCTGCAGTCTGGAGGGATTCTGGTTCCAAACGTCTGTCGGGAGGCTTGGAGAAGAGAGGTTGCGGCCCATTTCTATGGCGCACAGCAAATAGTAATTACCTTCTACTATGGCTTTGCTAGTATTCCACAACATCCCACCCCACAGATTAGCCCATTTGTCTCAATATGTGAGACACTAGGCCTTTACCCTTTTATCTCAATGTCTAAACCCCCATTCACAATACTCATATCTGCCCTCTTTTCTTCCATCATAGCACCATTCCCTATCTTCGTAGCTCTTTGCCAGGCATTGTATCTCTATTCCAGCATGCTAATCTGATCCAAAGGAAATGTAAGTCCATCTGAAGCTAACAGAAGAGCGAGCTCTAATTGTGCACTAATTTTAGAAACAGGACCTGCATTTGAAACCACTGTGGTCCATTAAAACATTAGACCATGAATCAGCACTCAGCTGAGCTATAGGCAGGGTTTGAAATTAATGCCCACAAACCTGAGATTAATTTTGGGTGTTTAGGGTGATTAATTTCAGGTGGTGGGTGAAATTTAAACGTGGCAGGTAACGTATATAAACTCACTTGCCAGTTTAGTGGGTTATGATTAATAAATGTTCTCCAACCAGAGCAGAAAAAAGATTTGCATACTGAACAAGAAATGCAACATCTCTAAACTTTGATTACAAATATTTTTTTTTAATAAAATAAAATAAAATAAAAATGATCAAAATAGACAAATAAAATAAACATGAGCAAAACAAAGTAGAAAAAAGGTTTGCATACTGGACAAGAGGTGCCACATCTCTAAAATTTGAATACATTGAAATAAATAAATAAATAAATAAATAAATAAACAAACATTAGCAAAACAAAGCAGAAAAAAAAAGTTTGCATACTGGACAAGAAGTGCCACATCTCTAATAAATATATATATATATTAGAGATGTGGCACTTCTTGTCCAGTATGCAAACTTTTTTTTCTGCAAACATTAGCAAAACAAAGCAGTATATATATATATATATATATATATATATATAAAATAAAACAAATAAATAAGCACACTGAATGAATGAATAAATGAATAAAAAAATAGATAAATGAAAGAATGAATGAATGAATGAATTAATTAATTTAGCTGTTTCATCTGTTTCATTTAGAAGTCACTCAGAATGTAGTTTTTGTATAGTATTCACAAACAGTGATTTGACTGACACAAAACTGAAAGTTTTCAATTCAATTATTAAAAAAATATATATATCATAAAATATATATATATATATATATATATATATATATATATATATATATATATATATATATATATAATATTATTATTAGGATTTCTGGTTTCTGACATTTTTGTTTTGACTAGCACTTCTGTATGGTCGTTACAGAAATAATTCAGTGGCGTTGTAAATATTACAGTAATAAATAACTATGCTACCCAAATAATATTGTTTGAGTTGGACATATTATAATTAAAATCTAACAGTTAATATTATAAAAGTTTGACACTATTAAAACAATTGCTGACAGTTGAACCAAAATGCAGTGCACATCAAATGTAGCTCAAATTTACTTGACAGATATACCTTACAATTTTAAAGATATATCTAATTGATTTCACAGTTTTAAAATCAATATTTTTAAGTGTATGAATGAATGAGTAAACAAATAAATAAACAAATTAATAAATAAACAGTACATAATAGTTGAAGTTTAATTAAAAAATTTAGTGGCCAAAAAAATTCTGGCCAGAGGCGAATAACGCAAAACATCAAACATCTCCACACTGTATCATCCAGAGGTTCTGACAGGAGCTATGGGGCATTTCAAAAATGAAACTGAGCTCTGGAATAAAAGATGGATAGGGGTTTTTTTGCGGGTCAGAAAAGGTTATTTAACTCAAAAGTCTTTCAACTTGATCAGACGGTAACTCTTTGTTCACCTAATTGTACAGGCAGAACATGGTGTCTGCAGAAGCCCTTTGAAGTCTTTCCTGACAGTGACCCTGACAGACACCTCTGCCCTTCAACTTTCTATCGTTCAGCGTCAGATTTCTGTTCGCTGAGGGCGCTGTTTCCCCTCAAACTGAGGCACTTCAACCTGTGCTTTCATCCCAGCCCATTCAGGGCTCCTCTGAGGTTCCTCAATAGAAGGCAACCGTGACCAATTCACTGAGATGGCTCTCCCCTGGTTATGTTAAATGGCCTCATCTCTCGAATCTGGGAGCTGAGGTGGTCCACTGCTGGATATTATCCACACTGCTCAAAGCACAAGGAACCTGGCCAACCTAGATTGTGCCTCCAAGGGCGTTCGGGCTTTGACTGAAATACAAATCTATGCCTCTAGCACTGCCGGTGTGCTGGTGGTTGGTTTAGCAAGGAAAATAACAGGAAGGAAAATGCTTTTTGCTGAAACGAGCTGGAAAATGTAGTGTTTTACATGCTGGTGTGCTAATGTTCTCACCATGTTTTTTATCCAACATTGGTAGCTTGACAAAAAAGTTGTTTTGGCTGTTCAGTATCTAGAGATTTATGATATTTGTGATGCGATCTGGGAAAAGCTGTCGAATGTCACGCTGGGAAATTTTCGTTGTCAATTTTTGTTTCAATGTCAATTTTTGTTTGTTACCAAAATGAGTTTTTCATTAAAATTATTATTCTATAACATTTTGTCTATCATCTCTTGGTGAAATTCACTTTTTTTAATGCAGAAAAATAACTATTTATTGCTTCAAGCAGAAATGACTGTCTTTCTCTTATGTTTAGAATGCACTGTGGAGGTGCTTTATCTTAAGACCACAAAACAGTTAACCTATCAAAATAAACCGCGTAACATATTTAATAAAGATGTATACATGCACATTCCCCGCCAGTACAGTGTAAACTATGGCTCGCAAAGTTTTTATTTATTCATTCATTTTTTTCATATCGTGAGATGGCGGTGTGCAAGAGAACAAAGCAGTCTGAAGTAGTTACTCAACTGAACGATCTTACTCGTGTCAATCTGAGGTGCGTTTTCCGTACAACGACGTAACTCGCTGATTAACCACCACAGTACGATGCATTGTTGTGGAAACGAACTAGCTCCGTCGTTTGAACCACATTAGTTCAACAATGTAGGGCCGTTGTTAATAATTAAAGGATATTTTGCTGAGTGTGTTCTTGTGCTGGTACTTTGGCTGGTTTAGGTCTGTCATGATAAATATGACATTAAAACTGCTGAGACTTGACTTGCCTAAGAAATATTTAGTAGGTTAAATATCTAGACCCTGTACCATGACACGTTATTTGACTGAACTGACATTGACAATGACAGACAGTTGTGCAGCCTGAAAATAACAGCAAACTGGTGACAACTCTGAAAGCTGTGTTTATGAGTGACATAACTAGCACTAACCAACATGAAAATTCAGAGGAATTAATCTGATTCTTTTACTTTTGCTTTACTTTTGCAGACAAGCCGACAAAGAGCACTGAAATAAATGAACACGGTCGCATCTCCGTCGTTTGAACCACATTATTTCAACAATGTAGGGCCGTTGTTAATGACGTCACACACTGTGGTAGAGTAATAACTTCTGCTATTTAACTGATTAGAGATCTCTAAAATGCAGAGTATATCAAACATGGCACCTGATGACTAATTTACTATTTTTTTGTTCCCTGTCATTTCGCTTTACTTGATGTTTGATTCATCGTGGGTTCCCTACATCATACTCCGGGGTTCCCATTCATGCACATGCACGCTATTCAAAAATGGCGCTTATAGAGGATGCGCAAAAATACATAGATTAAAATGGATTTATACTTAGAATGGTATATATGGATTGTACTGCATGTTAGCTTGCTTATTGTGCCCAAGTATAATTTATTGAGCTCATATGTTTTACTAACAAGGAACTATGCTTAACCACAGGTGGAGAGCTGTAGTTCCAACCATGTAAGTTTGTGACGCTGTTTGCAAATGTTCGTTTGAACTATGGTTTCGGGAAATACAGAATCGGAACTTGTGACCATAGTTGGCTAACGATGCTTTTGGGAAACGCACCCCAGCTCAGTCTTGGTGATGTCAGTGCCCTAAATGACGTTAGATGAAGGATCAGATAAAGTTACTAAATAGGAAGAGTCTGATGACAGTCTGTTATATGCACTGTGTGCGAACAGTTGTGCTGTACTCGCTTTTCTAAATGTAAACTACAAGGCACACTATTTGTGCTATCTAAACATACAAGGGGTGATCAAAAGTTGAGAGACTTAAGATAGCCATAACTTTTGTTATGTTTAAGCTATGGACAAAATAAAAACAGTTTTGGAAAGGGCTTTCATATGGTATCAAAATCTAAAAAAGGTAAAATTTCACCATGTGTTGGGTTTTCCTAGAACGCATCACATATCAGCACAATATCGGTTATTGGACAGTATTGGAGATGTGTTTAATTTATCGATATCAGTCGATACTAGTTTGTAAATTGTTCATGCACATTACCCAAACTTTTACATTTAGATTTTTGTCACACACTGTTAAATAGCAAGTCTTCAAATGAAAATCCATTTTCTTTTTTATTTTATGTTTGTATGTTTAATATAACTTGAAAATAATTAGCAGCTTTCTAACTGATTTTGCGTTTGCTACGTTAATGGAAATCGCCAACAAAAGTCTAAAATCAGAGGCAAATTGGTGCTTGTTTACATGAGTAGTGATTGCAGAATGATCAAAGACTTGATTTGAGAGAAGCAACTTCACATTGTTATTGATTTGAGCTTTAGAACACTGAACTGACTGGAGCAAAACGACACTATTTTCTTTTAGAGCTGCTTCACTGCAGAATCTGAACTGTCTTCATAGTTGAGTTTCCATAACTGATTCTGATATTTTCCTGTTTATCTCTGTGAGGCTGCTGTGAAACAATCTGTATTGTGTGAAGCGCTAGGGGTGTGGGATATTGACCAAAAAATGATATTTCAATATTTTTTGTTGTCAAAAACAATAATTAAAGGATATTTTGCTGAGTGTGTTTTTGTGCTGGTACTTTGGCTGGTTTAGGTCTGTCATGATAAATATGACATTAAAACTGCTGAGACTTGACTTGCCTAAGAAATATTTAGCAGGTTAAATATCTAGACCCTGTAGCGTGACACATTATTTGACTGAACTGACACTGACAAAGACAGACAGTTGTGTAGCCTGAAAATAACAGCAAATTGGTGACAACTCTGAAAGCTGTGTTGTTTATGAGTGGCATAACTAGTACTAACCAACATGAAAATTCATAGGTATTATTTTGATTCTTTTACTTTTGCTTTACTTTTGCAGACAAGCCGACAAAGAGCACTGAAATAACGCTGGAATAAACTACACAACTCTGCACAGATTTTTGCCCCAATTTACACTCTGAATGAATCGATGGTAGTTGCTGAAAGTCTGTAGATTTGAGTTGACAGATTTCACAGAAAATGGGTACGATGGGTGTATGATGGGTACAGACTTCAATATTTTTTAACTTCAGACTTTGATTCTATCCATTAGGAGGAATTCAAACATGTTTGATATTTTGAGCTTATTTTAGAACACATTGTTTTGTTTGTCAAGCATCTCCTAGAAACAAGGTGCACGTTTCTGTGTGAATGTGTTGTTTTCAGAACAAATTGAAAGTTTGGTGTGTGATCACCAGTCGTTTAGTTTAGTTACAAGTCGGCAAATGTATGATGCCTAGTTTAAAGGGGTCATGAACTGAGAAACCAAAATTCCCTTGATCTTTCGACATACAAGAGGCATTGTACTTTAAAAAAACAAAACAAAACAAAAAAAAAAAAACATCCTGTCAGTTTTAGAACTTAAAACTTTCTCATTAGTCTAAAAACAGCTTATATTGAAGTCAGTCTGCCAACAATGACAGGTTGAGGAATGTGCCACTCTAAACGATGTACAACCCCAATTCCAGAAAAGTTGGGACGTTTTGTGAAATGCCATTAAATCAAGAATATGTTATCTTTCTATTCTCTTTAACCTTTATTAATTTGACTAAAGCATAAAGAAAACATTTAAACATGTAAAGAAAACATTTTTTTTTTTATTTTATTTTGTAGATATTTTTATGGCTGCGACACACTCCAAAAAAGTTGGGATAGAGGCAACATAAAAGTGAAATTGTTATAGAATATCCAAATTAAACTATTCTGAAACAGTTCACAGTAAGCAGGTGAAATGGAAACAGGTGAGGATATCATGTTTGGGTATTTCAGTCTTTGCAAGCGAAGTTGGATCATGTCTCATCACAAAGGTGTCAAACAAATCAAAAAATCATATTTCTCAATAGAAAATCATTAAGAATATTTATGTCTTTCACCAACTACCTCACATAATATTGTGAAAATATTCAGGGAATCCAGAGATATGTCAGTCTGTGTAGGGCAAAGCAAGACACATCAGGTGAATGTGCATGACCTTTGAGCCCTCAGATGACATTGCATAAAAAAAGTCATGCTGCCACATGGGCTCAGGAGTACTTAACACTTAACACATTCTGCAGCTGCATCAATAAATGCAACTTGAATTTCTGTTACTCGAGCAGAGAGCTATACATTAATTCTATGCAGTGATGCCATGGAGTTCTCTGGGCCAGAGCTCATCTCAGAAAAGAAGATGAAAATGTGTGCTGTGGTCAGACGAGTCCATGTTTCAGCTTCTGGGAAAAACAGACTTGGAGTTCTCAGTACCAAAGACCAAAGGGACCATCCAGACTTTAATCAGCGACAGATGCAAACGCAAATGACTGTCACGGTATTGGGGTTGCAGCAAAGCAAATGGCATTGGTGACTGGAATATGTGCGAAGGTACCACTGAAGTGGAGGCATGTATTGGGATTGTACAGACACATATACTGCCATCAAGATGACATCTTCCATGGGAAGTCCATAATTATTAGATCAAGACAATGCCAGGTCTCATTCTACATGTGCTACAACAGGGTGGTTTCGTAGATGCAGACTGAATGTGCTAGACTAGCCTGCAGTCCAGATCTGTCTCCTATTGAAAATGTATGACAAGTCATGAAAAGGAGAATCAGACAATGACAATTACAGACTGCTGAGCATCTAAAGTTTTTTAATCAAGTCAGATTGGACAACAATTTTGCTTGCAAAAGTATTAGTATCCTCAATTCCCAAACAATTAAACAATGGAAGTGAAAGGAAAGTTGATGTGGCACAGTGTTAAACATGCTTCTGTCCCAGCTTTTTTGGAGTGTGTTACAGCCATGAAAATAAAATAAAATTAAAAGCTGTCTAGTGAAAACACTGGACATTTTTTCTTTGTCATCCTTTCTATATAAAGGTTGAATAGAATGAACAGATAACACATTCTTGATTTTATGGCATTTCACAAAACGTCCTAACTTTTCTGGAATTGGGGTTGTAATAGTGTGGCTAAACACTGCCTCCACAGAAGATCAACGCCTGCTTCTACAGCACTGCCTGTTTAGCCCTGCCCACCATTTTACAAATGTAATGTAAATAATGAGAGGCGATCACAGTGCTATGCAGAAAAAAAAGGATAAATATTGCTCCGAATACAAGAAGCGTACAACAAGTCTTTCCATTGCCTTTCTTCTGATCCTAACTTTAGGAAAGAGTGGATGTACTATATAAGGTTCCAGATCCAGATTTGTTCACTTAATTTTACCATGGATTTATTTACAAACAAAGCATAATTTGACACAGGATTTGAAACTAAAAGACGATCTGTGCCGACTACATTATCTAACAGTAATATCTCACACAAATGTGAGATACAACTTTTTTTCATTACGTGGTCAGTATTGCCTTGGTCATTATTACAGATCGTTTGATACGAGTATTTTTGCGTTTTTAACTGAAATCACATTAGCGTCCATTTGTGAAGAATGTAAGCTGTCAAGCATACAAAACTGTTAGCCATTCGTAGTGGGTGTTTACTTTCTAATCTGCAATCCGCCATGCCTATTCAAACTGAGCGTTTTGATGAGGCGGGTCAAAACAGGACAGAAAAATAGCCCATTACTTCTAAATTATGATGTTTTTGAATCTTGATCTTCATCTTGATAACATTATGTATGTAGAGAACAGAACAAAATAATAAAAAGGCAGTTCATGATCCCTTTAAGTCGTGTAATGTATTCCAGCATTAAAAGGAGAGTTCACCCAAAAATTAAAGTGATTTATTCTACCTCTATGAATACTTTCTTCTGCTGAACACAAAAGAAGATATTTTGAAGAATGTGAGTAAATGTACAGTAACCATTGACTTCTATAGTATTTTTTTTCATTCTGCTCTCTCTCTTTTCATTCTTTCTTTCATTCTTTCTTTCTTTCTTTCTTTCTTTCTTTCTTTCTTTCTTTCTTTCTTTCTTTCCTGAGTGCAGCAGCTATTTGGATGGGGGTGGAGACTAGAACATTGCAAAAAATACTTTTCTTACTTAGATTTTTTGTCTTGTTTCCAGCCAAAATATCTAAAAATTCTTAAATCAAGAAGGATTTTTAGACAAGCAAAAAATAATTGTCTTTATTTTTTTGAAAAAAGAAGTCAAAATGAAGTAAGTTTTTGCTTGAAACAAGCAAAATAATCTGCCAATGGGGTAAGCAAAATAATCTTATTTCAAGCAGAAAACAAAATTATTTTGCTTACCCCACTGGCAGATTATTTTGCTTGTTTCAAGCAAAAACTCACTAAATTTTGACGTTTTTTTTTCTGAAAACAAGATTCTTGATTTAAGAATTTTTCGATATTTTGGCTGGAAACAAGACAAAAAATCTAAGTAAGAAAAACATTTTTTGCAGTGTACAAACACCTGAGGCCTCAGTTAGCTGCTGGTGGCACTTCAATGGCGGCTTGCCCTGGAAACGCTGTTTTGTGTTTGATTTTGGCATAGGTTTTCTTCTAAAGTATATAAAAAAATGAGCTGACCCGGAAGATTATTGTTGTGTTTGTTTATGTCCTTGGGTGATATGAATTTTTTTCCCACTCTCGAGTAAGCTGTAATTTAAATTAGTTAGTTCACCTGTCCTTGTTTGTGATTTGTTCATGCTTATATATATTTCTTGCTGTAACTCATATTCTTTTTTTTTATTTTACAATAAAATCTCAACTTTTTGCCCTGGCCACAGTGATATTTGTTGTTTCCAAAATGGCTTTCTTATGTTGGTCCCTAAACAGGGTCGCAACAAATAGCTATTGTTAACTGTTCAGCTTTGTTTTGTGTTCAACAGAGGAAAGAAACTCAGCTTTGGAATGACATGTGGTTGAGAAAATGACAAAATTTTCCTTTCTGGGTGAACAAAGTCTTTAAATATCTCATAATGGCATGTTGAAGTGGAAGTTCAATTACAGACCTGCAAAATAGCAATATTTAGACACATGACCGGAACCTCGCTAAGGAATCAGTAATATGTGCTATTTTATACTCAGCAGGGATATTCATAACGTACACGAGTCTAATGTATTACAATGTGCAAACAGTAGGATTCCTCCCATTTTCATTGCAAGCATCCAAACAAGGAGTAGTGTTTCAATTTTACGCCTTTGTAATTCAAATGCATTCTATTGAATGAAACAACTGTCAGGCTATCAATTTAAATAGTGATCTCAAGTGCACCATACCATTCGGGAAATCTTTCTAGGCCCGTTCCCCCGAAGCAGACACACAGCAGAGTCGGTATGCCTGTAATTTATCCATTAAAGGAGGTCTAATTAACAGAACTGGAACATCTCTGCATCGGCAGCACTGTAGTGTGGGGAGATTCTATCATGCTGGCAACCGGTCGCCTAGCAACAAACCTTAACAGATAGAAAAGACAAGAGAAAAACGTCCTCACCTTGGACAGGAGAATATCCTCAGTAAGGCTGCAGGACGCAGGCAACAGAAAATAAACAGAATGGGTTGAGGTGTGAAGAGAATGGGAAGGGAGGTGGGATCGAACCCTGTGTTATTGCGATAAGGAGTCATCCTCCCTGACGGTTTTCCCATATTCTGGGTTTAAGTCCACCACCGTGGTCCCTTTAAGTGCTCCGTAACCCCCCTCTAGACCATGGGACCCTTCTTGTCTGTCCGACCCGAATGGGACAGAAGGCTTGCTGGCGGATCCCGAAGATGAGGACGAGCGGGGCGGAGGAGCCGATGCCGCCCCCTGCTGGCCCCCGTTGGTCTGAGAACAAACATTACTGACACAGGCAGCCTTCTGCTTGTAGTGCTGGCTGTGAAGTTTGTACTTCATCAGCAGGATGAAGATGAAGACGAGGACTGACGCCACGATGATCCCACCGATGACGATGATCATGGTGCCACCGAGGAACTGGTCGTGGATGGAGCGGCAGTGGCGGAACTCGCGCTCCGTGGTGAAGGAAATGCAACCCACCAGTCGCGTAGCGGTGAGGGTCGTGATGCCATCATCGTAGACGGCCAGGATGCAGAGCTCATAGTCACGCGACGAGGCCAGATCGCTCAGTAAGAACAACTTTTGGGAGGCAGGAATCATTCTAAGAGAAAAAAAAGAGAAAGAAAGGACTTGATCATTTCTTGAAAGAAAGCTTTTATACTTTATTTATGTGATTAAAAATACAGTAAAACACAGTAACATTGTAAAAAATTATTTCAATTTGAAATAACTGTTTTCTATATAAATATGTAATTTATTGCTTTGATCAAAGCTGAATTGTCAGCATCATTACTCCAGTCTTCAGTGTCACAGGATTCTCCAGAAATCATTTTAATATGCTGATTTGCTGCATTTCTGTTTATTGTCAATGTTGAAAGCAGTTGCTTCATATTTTTGTAGAAACTGTGATCCATTGCAATTAAAAAGTCTGGGGTAAGACATTCACACTTTCATTAATTAAGTACACAAATGGTTGTGTCAGTAAAGACCTTTATAGTGTTACAAAGGATTTCTACTTCAAATAAATGCTGTTCTTTTGAACATTATATTCAAATAATCCTGCAAAAGAAAAAAAGTAGCATGGTTTCCAAAATAAATAAATAATTAAATTAAACATAATAAAATATAATAAAGTAGCAAAAGCTGTTTTTGACAGCAAATCAACATAATAGTATAATTAGTACAATATGATTTCTGTAGGATCATGTGACACTGAAGACTGTAGTAATGATGCTGAAAATTCAGCTTTGATTACAGAAATAAATTACATTTTACAGTTTGTATTCGCATAGAAAGTGGTTATTTTAAATTGTAATAATATTTCTGTTTTTACTGTATTTTTTGATTCAAAAATTTCTAACTTTTGCCCCATAGTGTATATACTTTTGTCTATAAACAAGAGAACTGAATAAAATTCTGCAAGCTTTAGTTTAAACCCACAAAATTAAATTCAGGGCAGATGGTTGTCATGAACACACAGAGTTTACAATATTGCCCATGCTGTCCAAAGGGAGACACGTGTCAGAGTAGATTTAAGCATAACATGTGCCCTGTGCCATCTGCAGCAGAGAGATTGTGTGCCCCGGGACGCCCGCTCTATTCTGAATTTACTCTTGACCTTTCTCGCTACAGGACGCAGTAAGAAAGTGCAACAGTTTTGGGAGACTTCATCTGTCTTCAACAGGGGTCAGAGAGTTTGCAGAAGGCAGAACATCAGTACATAAACATAAAAAAGGAATTTTTATATAAGTGTAATTTTATTTAGCTGTCAGAGTCCAAAATTATATATATATATATATATATATATATATATTTATATATATATATATATATTTTGTTTTTTTTTCTGCAGTGTAACACTCACTGTCATGGCTTATAGTTTCAATTTACTTATAAAGTATAATAAATATAGGGCCTACTGTATTATACTGCATATAAATAAAAAATGACACTTCATGTCAAAAACATATCTGCATAGCCTGTGGGAAAGTGATTGTATGGGTCGCTGAGCAAGTCTATAAAAACACAACCCTAGTGACCAGACTACAGGTAGATTTTTAAATAATGCAGGTGTTTTAAATATTTTAAACGTGCTGATTTTTTATATATATATATATATTTTTTTTTTTTTCCCAAAGCAAGCACCAGAAGAACTTGCATATCGCATTTAAAGGGGTTCTATTATGCTCTTTTACAAAGTCTTGATTTTGTTTTTGAGGCGTTCTAACCTTTGGGGGTGTTCTAACTAGGGATGTCACACTACACAATATAATACTGAACCATGCGGTACGACATCCACGGTTCAATACACTCTTGTGAATAGTGTTTTTTCGGTTTTGCATTTACGTAATTCCCTTGTTTTATTTCTCTCGAAATTTGCTGTGTGTGTGACCGTGATTTCACGTGCTGAGATGAGGAAACACTTCCCTGTTTATATTTGAAAAAGCAGCACTTGCAGAGCATCTTCTCTTCTAATGAAATGCAATAAGCCTTTCTAAACTTGCTGTCTAACAAAAGAGAACATCATAACTTATTTTTACATCACAGCATCAGTCCTTACATTTCATCATTCAAGACGTTTAATGTTATAACTGTTTTTATTCAGCAATAGCAATGCTTTTATCCATATTAGAGATTTCCTGGCTGGAACGTCATCAGTGTTATCGCTTTGATGCATATGTGGATGTTCTGCACAAGGCCGCCCTCTGGCATCCAGTATGAATGGAGCCCATCCTATTTTGCGTAAAAATCCGAAAAACAATACCTTTCTCAAAAGGAATATTAAGCAGACATATAATAATCCACGTTTCTTCCAGTGTACAAAGTTTTACAGGAGTATTTTATTGTTAATTACATGCAAAAAAAAAAAAAACACACTGATGTGGCAAGCCATTAAAACCGAACCGAACTGAAAACCACGGTTAAAAACCGAGGTATGTATTGAACCTTGGACTAACTGTATTGTTGCATCTCTAGTTCTAACCCCCCACCTCGTCCCGCCCCACTCCCCAACCATACAAATTTCCATAGGCGGGATTTATTGTAATGATATTCTAATGGCTTTGTGACATCACAAAACAGGAAAACAACGCTGTAGTCCAAACGAGCCGTTGGTTGTAGATTTTGAAAAGGGATTTTTTAAAAATGAAATATACAACAGAATAATAATAGAGTTACTTTTTCAAATGAGTAAAGCAAGTAATTTTGTATTCCCATTTATTAACTGACACCTCTCATGTCCCCATGTTGTTAGAAATGGGAAGTGAAGTGCAGTGGCAGAGGTACTTCCTTAAATGCATGGATGCTACTCTGATCATGCTCAGTGCGTTATGGGTGTAAGCTGTTTTTCTCTAGTTGTGTAGCACAAATTGTTGTGTTACTTGCTGCTTAGACAGCCAACTTTTATTAAAACTTAATCTTGTCAGCAATGAATTACCGTTTAATTATGTCTTAAAATGTACTTTATAATGCATGGCATGATCTCATAAGTAATTATAACTACTGTACTACATTATATTACTTAATTTTTACACTTTTAGAGTAAAATGTATTAAAACACATGATGAGCAACCAATTTCATATGTAAACAGAATCTGCAGATATTATAATGAATTTGAACTTTGTTTACAATTACTGATGAGATACAATGTATTTTCAATGCATATTTTGGATTATATGTGTAGGTTTCAAGTAAAGTGTTCCCAAATACTATTTTTGCCAAATCTCTGTAAGCAGAGTTAAAACTATGAGAGTATAAAACTATGTTCTCTGCAGGTTTGCTGATGTGATGCACAGCATGTATTATTGAGCAAGGCTCTGTCCAGCGCTGCAGTACGAACGCTCTGGTGCACTGAGGTGAGAAGATGAAGACCTGAGTCATGCCGCGTGGCTTGCCCTTGGTGACGGAATGTGTTTGCGTGTTGTGTGTTTGTGTGACCGAGAGCATGACCGCATATTTTTGCATTTGACCCTGTGGGTAATTGGCCGAGCTCCTCCTGCGAGTGCAGGTTGACTGTGAGGGTAATGGTGCATGAGTGTGTGAGTGTAAGTGTGCATATCGCTAACTGCTCAGACACTGTGGGAAGCGCTGTGCTCTTTTTTATTGCTATTGACAAACAGCCACATATGAAATTACTTTACATGTCATCAGTGAATTGTTCTGGAGTTCGCTTTTTCATGGGACAACACATTTATCGGAGATAACACATGCCAAAGCTAGTAAATATTGCATATGACCATGCTTTGAGTGCTATATGTGTATATATATATATATATATATATATATATATATATATATATATATATATAAAAAAACAGAACATATAAAATCTTCAATTCAATGTCAATATTATTATAACAGCTTACTAAGGACATTTTTTTTTTAAATTATATTTATAATTAAAAAAAATATATAAATATAAATTATGAAAAAAAATGTATTAACAAATAAATAGTAAAAATAATGTACAATTACAGCTTGCTAAGTACATTTAAATTAAGGTAAAATGCAATAATAATAACAATAATAATAATAATCTTTTTAAAATAAATTGTTTAAAATATGTTTAATACAAATGTCACATTTTATATTTGAATCTGAATTATTATACCAGCTTTTTAAGGGACATTTTAAACTAATGTCAAATATAAAAATAGTGATAATATATATATTTTACAAACTAAATTATTTAAAATACATTTATTTCATTAAATAAATAATAAATGTATTACTGTAAAATATTAACTTTACTTATTACTGTAAATGTTGCTGTTTTTACTGTTTAAGTGACCACTGATCAGCTGTCCTATTATTTCTTCTTTTTTGTTTTACTCTACTTGCATGTTCATCCCCACACATTGTAATATGTTTCATAAATGTTAAACGCTGTTAACAGCGCTGTTAGTGAGTTTTAATAAGCATTAGGTTTAATAGCTGCTGCAGTGTCATGTGGTAATGAGCAGATACAGGGATCTCCCTTCAGTCTGCTCTTCTGGATCCTCTCACAGAGCATTTGATGGATTTATATTGAAAAAAAAAAAAAATTCCTCTCACTTCTGGCAGCCATTGGTTCTTTTAAGCAGCCGAGGGTCAGGCTGGCTGAACCCTTGTCTCTAAGCTGTCACTGTAAATAGAGAAGGGGCTTCGAGCTCTTCTGAAGATGTGTCACTTGGCACAGAAACCCTGTCATCTCACTGTCTTCTGAAGAAGCTAGTACTGCTTAATTACCCACTTAAAAGCGGCTTAAATTAAAGATGAAAACATGCAAATAAAGAGGGAGAGAGAGAGAGAGAGATGATAATGTGAATAAGATGAGGTAAGATAATGACAGTGGCATTCTCAAACAGAAACCCTCATTACCTAGAGCTCTTTTAAAGGAACAGGTCACCAAAAATGATGCTGAAACCCACTTGAACTCTCTACTGTAAAAACAAAATTCTGCAGACTGTGCTGTGTATATATATATATATATATATATATATACACATACAGTCACACACACATACATTATACACAGTATTGAGGGAAGTTAATTTTAAAAGTGATGCATTACAATATTGCGTTACTTCCTAAAAAAGTAACTAATTACATTACTTAGTTACTTTTTATGGAAAGTAATGTGTTACGTTACTTTTGCGTTACTTTTTAAATCTCAGCAGGGCTTGCTTGTTTGTTGTTAATATAAAAAGTCTATTTTGGCAAATGTAAAAGCCCTTTCACACCAAAAGTGAAATGAATAAGCCTTAGGCTGAAGGAAAAGTAAATTCACGTCTGTGCAGTAGAACGCAGAAGAAGAAAGTTCAACACACTTCAGCAATAAATAAAAAAAAATAAGCACAGACGTTTATCTAGAGTAATTTTTGCTTATTAGTATGGTTGAATTGGATCATAGAAGGTCAGAAGCAAAGATATTGGTTAATAAAATGAGATAAAAAAGGATATTTGTGTTATTTAAGATTTAATTATTGCAGGTTTGCGTCATATTCTGGGTTGCATTATACTGAATCCTGTTTTTTTTAAATTAATTCATGTTCACATTTAATCTAGAACTTCAGTAACATTTTAATCCCGATTTCTCTCAACATGGGGAAAGGAGACCTGTCAGTCAATAAATAAGGGGAAAAAAAGTAACTGGCGTTACTTATTTGAAAAAGTAACTTAGATATTTTACTGTAAATTAAAAAAGTAATGTGTTACATTACTATTTACTTGAAAAGAGTAATCTGATTACGTAACTCAAGTTACTTGTAATGCGTTACCCCCCAACCCTGAATATAAGAAATTCATACAGTTTTGGATCAACATAAGGGTAAATATAGAATTTTTATTTTTGGCTGAAATATTCCTGTAATTGTAATTGTAGATAATAAGATTTTTTTTATTAATGAATTAATAATTAAAAAAAAAAAAAAAAAAAAAAAAAAAAAAAATCTCTCTCTCTCTCTCTCTCTATATATATATACACTGTAGCGTCTAAGTATTTTATTTAAAGATATTTTATAATATATTGCAGTTACAAATATATTTAAATACATAGATTCAATAGAAATTACACTAAAGTATATTTTAGATTAACCTGAATGCCTTTCAGTATATTCAGCAGTAATTTTAATCATATTCTAACAATAAACGATAGATAATGAGATTACATATAACAATGTACTGAATTCCCCCAGTTTAGTGGGTCACAAAGCACTCTTAAAGGGACAGTTCACCCAAAAATTTAGATTCTGTCATTTATTAACCTTTCACTTCTTACATTTCTGTTTAAGTTTGTTTCTTCTGTTGAACATAAAAGACGATATTTTGAAGAAGGCTGGGAAACCAACAACTGTTTGGTTACCCATTTTCATATCTAACAGAAGAAGCAAACTCAAACAGGTTTTGAATAACTTTAGGGTGAGTAAATGATGAATTTTCATTTTTGGATGAACCTTTCAGCTGATTAAAAAAAAAAAAAAACACTATAATATGGGTAGCTGCCTAAAAATCTGGGTAATACATAATGTACATAATTATTAGTTTCTTCATCAGAGGCCACAGGCATTAATTTTGTGTTGCCTGATATAATTTGTTTAATGTTTTTTGACATTGAAAGTGACGGAAGCCATTGACTTGCATTTTATGAATCGACAAGGATCACATTTTCAGCTAAAAATCTTCTGTAATGTTTACTCAAGAAGAAACAGTCAGCTACATCTTTGATGGCCCAGGGTGAGAAATTAACAGCAAATTTTCATTTCTGGGTGACCTGTTCCTTTACGAGAGCGTCTGCCAAGAGAATGCAAGCTGATATGAATGTACTCCATTTGACACCACACCTAGCACTTTATTCAGGTCTTCATTTGGCACCACGCACACTGTGCCTCCAGCGCTCTTTCGCAGAGACATCACTTCAAATTTAACCTGTCTTTTTGACTCAAGGTTTACACTCTATATTCTCACCCTGGTCTCAGTTTCTCAGCCACCATCTCGAAGTCGTCCGTACTCCAGCCCGGGCCGCTGTCAAGCGGGAATCTGGGTGCACGCATTCTTAATTGATTCTGAAAGACTTTTAGATTACTCTGCAGCTCTATAAACCAAAGAACTCCCCTTGCCTTTTCCATAATTAATAGCAAATTGCTTTCTGTATGTATCTTTTCTTCTCTCTTAATCTATCCACAGGGATTATTGCAGAGTTAATTACTTCCTTACAGATCCCTTCAATGAGAAATCATAGGCGGTGGGGCCACGTCTGAATGCTAAAAAAGAACATTAATGTAGTCATTTCTGCAAGGGGCGTTGACGATGATACGCAACCCAAAAATATAGGCCATCAGCACAAAGATTTCCTTGTCCTCTTAATATTTTACAAAGCAAAGGACTGGGTTTTGAATGAGACATATTTTGACATCAATGCAAATATGCCTTCGTTGTAATCCGTCAGGAGCATCTGAAACGGGGGCAAGCACTTGACACGCAGCTTCTATTGTTATTCTGTTATTATTGTCTTCCTCATTGCACCTCAAGCTCTGTGATTTATTGAAGGGTGTCAATGTGTCTGCTCGTGGTTCCTGCTTTGCAAAATTTAGTTTGAATTGCATCAGGCTGAAACTATTACCGTGGAAGCCAATCTGTCTGTGCGCTAATGAAAATCCTTCAAGAGCTTTTCTGACATGCAGAGAATATATCCTGAAACAGCTGGTCCTTTTGGGAAGTATCCTTTCACTAAAAAAAAACAAACAAAAAAAAAAACACTTGTATTTCAAAAATTGCATTCATGATATTATTGCGTCTTTGTTGGCTGGCAATCATCGAGGTCCATTTGTATTCATCAGAGGAATTGCAATGTTTCATCCCCTATCTGAATAGGATTCCGCCATAAGCCATTAACATCCCCAGTCTCGGATGCCAGCCTTTGCCTTTGAACAAAGACAGAATCAATTTGTTTATCTAATGCAGAATTACCCAGATTCAAAACCCATTTGGGGGGGATAGATCATCCACAGTACTCTCTCAAAAAATGCATTAGGAAAGAAGATGTGGCAGAGATTTTTACTACAAAGCCTTCAAAAATTTGGAATCAGCAAATCTTGCATTCATGATTTTGCACCGACAAACTTTATGGCAATTTGTACACTCACGCAGCCTGTATTTTAACATAATTAGACTAGCGTAATCTTCATGCCACAATGCAGTGTTTTCATACATCTTCAGAAAAATGAAATATGTTTTTGCTCATCAGCCACACCGTTAACTAACAAAGAATCAGTTTTGACCTCCATACTGGACTTCAGATACAGTAAAATGGGTGAGTAACTATTTTTAGTTTTTATTTATAGAATTCCTCTTATTATAATGTTGGTATTGCTGCAACTGGGAATAAATTAAAAGTAGAAGTTAATTTAAATGAGTAGATCAGAGAGAAGAAAACCATGAGCTGACTCTGATTAAAGGAAAAAAGAAACAAAGAAACAAACCAAACCAAAAAAAAAAAAAAAAAAAAAAAGCATTAATATTGGTAAAATCATTTTATTTTCCATGTAAGAGGATGAAGTGTCTGGAATAGCACATTAAAAATACCAGTGAGGTGTCTGTCAACCTCGAGTGTAGACACATTCATTGATTGAAATAAAAGCAATTTAGCACTGATGCGTTCTGACATGCCGCTCACGCCCTTCTAGATTTCTAGTATCAACAATCTAAAAATAAACATGATTACTGTCTATGAAACATTTCCCGTTTTTATTTAGTTGAACTTCATGTATTAAACTAGCTAAAACTATAAAAAAAAAAAAAAAAAATGAAACAAAACTACTTATTTACTTTTTTTACTTCACATGTGGGTCTACAAAATGTACGTTTACTTACATATTTACAGGCACTAAAACGTACAGTACTGACATATTTACAGCATCTAAATGTTCAAATACTTACGTATTTTAAGCATTTAAATGTACAATATTGACGTATTGATAACATCAAAAAATGAATCCTTATGAATATTGAAATTGTGGCAAGCAATCATTTTATTTATTTATTTTTTTGTTGTCATATCAATGCCCTTATGTTTTCAATTGCATTAGTAAATTACACATTTGCTTAATATAAAAATGATAAAATTTCATTTTGTTCTGTGTGATTTCTGCTGCCAGCTTGTTTCCAAGAATAGGCCTAACTTACATAATGTTAAACAAAAATACATTTTAAACCTTTCAAATTAATAACATTCCTGCAATCGTTTAACCTTTACTTGTCATGTAATGTTTACTTTGTTTGCCATGGACCACAAAGGGCGTTTTCACCTACATGCTGTGACTAACAATGGAACCATAAAATACCAAACACCAAAAACGCAACATAATTACGAAATCAAACAATTTTATTTGTGCGCTGTAATCCAAATCTTGAGAATCCATACGACTTTGAGGAACAGACTCAAATTCAAGCCTTTCTCAGGTGATCTTCACATCCATCTCAAGCAGCGAGTCCATACGCATTAGCACTGTTTATTAATATTAAACATTTAAGCTAAACGTTTTCAGATTTACAGAGTACACAATTTACAGTCTCTGTGCGCACAGCGTCCCAAATATAAATAATTTTTTTTATTTATATTTACATTTTCATTGTCTGGCTATCTGGGATTTTTGTATGGAGTTAAAGGGTAGGATTATAATTTTTTGGGTAGTATTATATAACATTGTGAGCGTATAATTAGTACCGTTTGTTGTTTTCTCATGCCATCTGACAGAGGTGTTTGGACCCGGAAGTCACAGAAGAGGTGAGGCATGACGTCAGTCTTAACAAGCGAATTGTAATGGTCAACTTGACTTCATTCACCATATTAATCACTCAATATTCGACATGCCACAATCCTATGGGGGACACATCTATGTGCTCGGAGTGGTCAAATGGGGCGTCTATTCATATCTATGTGGGATTATAAAAATATTGTTAAGTCTATATTGTTACTAAAATGGTCATTTCCATGCATATTTCAGTCAAATCAGTTTTATATCCTTTTATATTCGTTATAAATTGGGTAGGTTTCGATTTGGGGGTAGGTTAAGGGGTCTAAAAATCTAAACTGCTAATTGATAAAATGATAAAAATGCGTATTTGCTAGAAAATGGGTAGGTTTGGGTTTGGAGGTAGGTTAAGGGGGCAAAATCTAAATCACTTATTGATAAAATGATAAAAAGCCATTAATATGAATATTTTAATTGATATAAAAAGTACAGAAATGTTTTACTTTTTAGCTAAAAATACATAGTGATTTATGCATTTTAAATGTTGAAATATGTCTAAATTGTACGTTTTAGCATCAGTAAAAACATAGAAAAGCAGATGTACGTTTTGTGCTTGTAAATGTTACGTATTAATACCTACATATAAACAATGAGACTAGGCTGCAGTATCTGAGTTATACTAAAATAACGCTGGTGCAAACCATACACAGACAAACAGAAAGCTGTGTCATAATTGCAGTCATTTCAGATGACCCCACAATTGCGAACACTTCAGATGACATCAACTTTGGATTATACTTATACTGTTAACATTATAAGCATAATGCATTTGTTCTTTCTGCTTAACTGAACACATGAGGATTACTAACCACATAACATGCAGCTGTATATCACTTCCACATGTGCATTATTTTGCTACACTCATCTCTGACTGAAACAGAATACCTCCTGTAACCTTGAAACATGCATTTTCTGTAAAGCTGCTTTGAAACAGTAGTTATGAAAAGTGATATACAAATAAACTTGAATCTATCTTAAGATTCTATGATGAAACTCACCTGTATATGAGGATGTCGTCGGTGGAGCTGTTGTACTGGATCTGGTACATGCGAACTCCAGGGATGTGGCTTTGAGGAGGCCAGCGGATCATCGCTGAGCTTGAGGTTATTTCTGAGACGCTGACCCGCTGATCAGCTCGAGCCTGGCCACCACTACCACTGCTGTTGGACTTTATAGAGGTCGGCATGTCCGAGGGTCCTGGTTCAGGCTCTAGTTTGGGGTCGTAATGCGGCGAAGGGTTCACAACTAATTCCACAGGAGCCGTGGCCTCGCCGGCTGCATTCGAGGCTATGCAGGTGAACACGCCGGAGTCCTTTACCGTGGCTGTCAAAATATCCAAAGAGCCGTTCTCGTAGCATACGGTGCGCGAGGTGTTGCCGATTAGCTTTCCGTCCGGACTGACCCAGTGGACGGTCGGCTCGGGGTCTCCGACGGAGCGGCATCTCAAACTAACCTCTTGACCCTCCATTACGAACATCTTGGAAGTGTGACGAGTGATCATAGGTGGCTCGCAAACAAATTCCTCCTCGCGAATCGTCCAAAAGTACTTGCCAGCCAAGTCTCGTGGTGACGCGCACGTCTCCAGATCATCCTCCCGGGTGAGTCGTCGCAACCAAACCAGCTCGCAGTTGCAATGCAGCGGGTTCCCGCCGAAACTGAGAACCAACGCGGTCAGCGGCGAGCCTTTCATTTTGGCATAGACTGGGATGCGTAGGAATAAAGGATCTGGGGGGATCTTCTTCAACTTGTTGGATGTCATATCCAGTCGGGCCAGTTTGTGAAGATTCGAAAATATCCCTTCGGGAACAAACTCAATGAGATTGTGGTCCAAGCTGAGGGTGTTGACGCTGGCTAGCATGGCTATAGTGTCCCACGGCAAGTCCACCAGATTGTTATAAGAAAGATCGAGATCCTCCAAAGTTTCTAGGAAGTCTTGGAAGGCTCCATCGGAGATGCTGTGAAGCTGGTTGTTGGCGAGTATAAGGTGGCGCAGATTCACCAGCCCCTGCAGGTGGGTGTCGTCCAGCACCGTCAGCCGGTTTGCGTCCAGATGCAGCGCATGCAGATCCTGCAGGTCAGCAAAGGCGTACGGTCGGATCTGGCTGATGGTGTTGCGAGAGAGCGTGAGGTGTATGAGGCTGCTCATGTTAGCGAAGTCTTGGTGGCGCAGGGTGGTGATGAAGTTATCCATCAGTCGCAGCTCAGCAGTCTGCCGGTCGATATTAGGTGGTACGAAGAGCAGGCCGGTTTTGGCACACAGCACGGTGTACGAGGGCAGCAGGTTCTGGCAGGTGCAGCGTTTCGGGCACAGCATGGCATAGGACGGCATGGAGAACAGAGCCAGGCACAGCAGCAGTCGCTCCATGGGTGCGCTCCTACAGGAATCAGAGCACAGAGGAAAACAGTTTAGCTCTCATGCTGAGTCCCTTCCCTCTATCTGTGAGTCTCTCTTGACACACTATAACCTTCCCAAACACACACACACACACACACATACACAAAGTGTCTCATGCTCTTGTGCACGTTCAAGACAGTGTGTTTATTAAACATGCAAAGATTGTTGAACACATTAAGACACAAATCAGTGAAAGGTAAAGCTGAGTAGACATCACAGCCAGTGATGAGGTTATACCTACTAGCATGTATCAAAAAATTTGCAAATGGCCAAATGGGCTTGCATTCATCCTTTGCACATTTTCCTAATCAAATTAAAATATTAACATTTTCTAACAACATGATGTCTATGTTTCCCACATCTACAGTTACAAACTGGCATATTATGCATGAACCCATTCTTGTAGTTGGATTTCTTTTAAAGGGGCAGTGCACCCAAAATCACATTTCACAACAGTGTATTCTGGCTCAAGACAGTTAGGGTATGTCGAAAAACTCCAATTGTATTTTCTCCCTCAACCTCAAAATCGCCCTATATCACTGTTTTACCTTTTTTGTTAAGGGTGTTTGATCTTCTTTGCATGTTCACTTTGCAAAGACTGGATTGGAACTTCTGCAGCAATGTATGATTTTGAAATGATTTTTGAAATTGAGGGAGAAAATACGATAGGAGTTTTTCAACATAACCTAACTGTCTTGCTCTCCCTGAGTTCAGGGAGAGCAAGACAAGATGAGCATTTGAGATTAAAAAGTATTTAAATTGTATTTTTTAATGAAAATAATAAATCATTTTGCTAGATAAGACCCTTCTTCCTCAGCTGGGATCATTTAAAACTGCATTTGGATCGTTTGAAGTTGCATTTAAACTGCATTTTGGATGTTCAAAGTCAGGGCACCACATCAGTCCATTATTTGGAGAAAAATCCTGAAACGTTTTCCTCAAAAAGCACAATTTCTTTACCACTGAAGAAAGAAAGACATGAACGTCTTGGATGACAAGGGGGTGAGTACATTATCCGTAAACTGTTGTTCTGGAAGTGGACTTCTCCTTTAATGGTTCTAAAACTAATGAGTAGAATAAACGATAAAAACTTAATTTTCATCTAAAACCATAGAAAAATCTAAGAAAAACACTAACTTGTTTCTTACATATACATTTACATTGTGTGTGTTAACACATTTTAATATGTAAATGTAATATATATAAATACAAATTTCTAGTGTGTCTTAGTGGTGCTATATTATGTCTTGATAATATTGCATACAAAAAAAAAAAAAAAATGTTTTACAGAATGTGACTTTATCTCTTATTTTAAACAAAGCATGATCTCACAATTACATGATCTCACAATGATCTCATTCATTCATTCACTCATTCATCTATTATAAAGAGCAGCTGGCTTCCATATTAATGCCTTCGAAAACTCATACAACTTCTTTCTTTGACTGAAAAGATAATTTACAATAAAATGTCCAAGCTGCTTTTTTTCCCCAACACAATAGAAGTGAAGGATAACCATGGCTGTCAAATAAGATTCTCATTAAAGACTAATATCCAATTTTGAATAAATTCCTCACACAAAGCTATGGCTTCAGAAGGCTTGGCATACAGCGCACAAATCCTGTGAACAACTTTGTGAGCTTTTTTCCTCCATTACTGAGATTGACAGCCCCAGGTCCCCATCCACTTCCACTGTATGGGAAAATATCATCTCAGATCTTATGCTACACACGCCTTTTGTGAAAAATAAAGTTATATAGGTCTAAAAATATCATAAGCGTAAGTAAATGGTGATAAAATGTTCATCTCTAGGTGAAATCTATCTTTAAAACATGCAGGTACTTTTAACACTTGGATAAAGATTAGGTTTCCAGTATATCGCTGCTGAGAAACTGCTTATTTAATTTCACCAAAGCTGATGTTGAACACAAGATTACTAGATATTATCATGCAGTGTGAATGTGTTAATGCAGGCATCTATTCCCATGTTATATAAAACTGCTGCCTATGCCTTCCATAACATATGCAGAATCTGCAAGAGAGAGAAAGAGAGAGAGAGAGAGAGAGAGAGAGAGAGAGAGAGAGAGAGAGAGAGAGAGAGAGAAGGGGCGGCTATAGTTTCACACCAAAACCAATGAGCAAGAATGTGAGAAAGAGAGAAAGAGTTGGAGGACAATCCTTTGGGGCTAGCTGGTTTTAATAGCTCTCTGCTGGGCGAAAGTCAGGATATTTGACACCCGCCTCTGGCCCCCGGAAATTCATATGTGGTATGGCGAGGCAATGGGCAGTGAGAATATGAATTATTATTCTATGCCACTGCTTTCACAAAAATGCTAATATCTGATTTGTGGCTCTTTCTTTATTGCTTGTGCATACCATTCCATTTTAATAACTCTTCTGTAAAAGCACATAAACGCAATTATTTTTTACCGCCTGCAAAGCCATCCTGAATATCAAGAGGTTCAGGTTTGGTGCTAATCTGTGAGGGATCTTTGGCTATCACAAGGAGTATTTTACCTCTTTCAACCAGTGGGGGGAAACATTGAGCTTCATTATGGGCAAAAAAGGGGCGACTGGCAGGAGTAAAACACAGAAGTGCTTGAGTGCAAGATGGTGTAGCGGCAGTGTGATGCATTCAGGCGAGCTTAAGCCCCTCTCTCCATTACACACAGAAAACAGAGTCACGGAAACCCTCAAGAGAGAGCCATTATCCAGACAACTAACTAAGAAGAGCACTAAAGCAGTCTCTCACTTTAGTTTGCACTGGCTTTTTAGAGGCACATATATGCACTTGCATATGCATCGGCTCCGACAGACATGTGAACCAGCCACGTATAAATGGAAAGGCATAACAGACTTCCGAATATTGCACTAGGATTTTTTTTTTTTCCACAGTCAAACAGAGCACAAGCAGGATTGCAGGGAAATCGGGAAAGATTACACGCTGCACCTCCTTAGGATGCCCCATGCCCGTGTTTAATTCCAGGAACACGCTGAGAACGTGCTACTGTGCAGTGTTGTGTCATTACGACAATGTGAGAATAAATGGATTTATTCTGCATGGGATAAATGGATATCAATTGATTTTTTTTCAATGCAGAAACATGGTTAAAATACAGTGGAAACACCTCAAAGCGCTTCTAATTAGACCAAGATAAAATGGCAACATGGTCAACATTTTACCCTGGCATCTATCACTCTCTGCATATCGGCGGATTCATTAATATTTCAGAGAGGACACACACTGATGTGTGGGTATTTGACACAGTGTGTAAAAATTAACTCCTATTGCGCTGGAACTTTTCTTTGGCAAATTAAGAGCAAACACATTTAATGCATTACCATCCGTATGAATATTTTATAACAACTCTAGAGTATAAGTATACAAGGACTTTGTCTTGGCGTATATGGAAACAATACAGGCATAAAACATGGGATCAGAAGCTGCTTTTAAATAGTAATAATAAAAAAGTATGCAAATTCTGCATTAATCATTATTCGTAGATACCAAGACTGATACAGATTACATACAAATTGTAGTAGTCCATTAGTGATTACAAATTGCATGACATCACAACAAATGTAGTTAGTAATGTAATCAGAATAAATGGAATAAAAAACAATTTGTTGAGTCAACTTAAAATAATTTGTAACCTGGCTACCTTAAAATTTTAAATTCAGTCAACTCAAAAAAAGTTGAAATGCAACTTGAAATGTTAAATTATACTAAGTGACAACTTATTTGAGTTGATATTGATATTTGAGTTGAAACAAATTAAAATTTGAAGGCAGCTGGGTTACTTACCCATCTGTTAAGTTTAGCAAACACAAATATCTAAGTTGTTTAAACATTTCAAGTTGACTAAACTTATTTTAGTTGACTGAACTTAAAATTGTAAGGCAGCAGGGTAACAAATTATTTTAAGCTGACTCAACAACTTGTGTTGAGTGTTTTTTACAGTCTACACGGGGGGACTGAGTGTGTGGAGTGATTTTGGGGGGTTGGGGGGGTGTGGGGGATGGGCGGGTCGTTCTAGTTCCAACTGGTTAGGTTTATTCAGAAGTGATTTCTCTATTTTATCCATTCAAAAGACTACGAAAGCGATCCCATTCTGCACATAAACGTATAGCGCAATTTAGACTAAAACACAGCATAATATTTGTGTGTTTCGCTGCGCAATGCCATCTTTTGTCATAATACTGTACCTGCAGACTGCAGCTAATAGAAATGCTTCTCTATCGGTGCACGTCCTGCTCCTCACAGCACAGTTCGTGAAAGCAGACTGTATTTTATTATTTTTTTTAATTCATTATAACAAACAAAGCGTAGAGATTATGTAAATATGCAGTGTAGAGAGATTCATTAATTAAAGTGCACGTTTGTGAGATCGCAGTGAACTAAGACAAGTGACAGTTTTAATAATTACAAAGGGAGTTTACAAAAGTGAAACTAAATTATATAACAGTTTTATAAATTTTTGATTTTATACAAAAATTAATATTAAGTGACTTACATAACATATTAAGTGGTTTTAGGAACACTGTTGTCTGATTGTCTATTTCGTCAACACAAGTAGTTCTAAGTAGTCTTTGCACAGCGCTGTTTCGTTTATGAATGAATCTATGTTTTTGAATCGATTGAATTAATTATTCCGTCACAAATACTTTGACTTACTGCCACCTACTGCCGGTTTCAGTTTCATTTTTAGAGTATAAATTGAGTCATTTAAATCGTTTAATATTTCTATATTCAACACTTTATATGTAAAACAATTATCTCATAATGTTGTTATAATGAAATGCCTTAATGCCACCTCTGAATCTTGTCAAAAAACTTCAAGGAGTCAAATATCGCTTTATAATAGGAAGCTTAATTTCTGTCATTTGTCATGTGATCAGAAGGTGTTCCTATTTTTTTTTTTTTTTTTTTTTTTTTTTTAGGAGGAGCACACAACATAAAACAAATCTTTAATTTAGCCATAATTGCAGGTGCCTGTCTTAATATCCAAGGAGGTTTAGAGAAAATATGAATTAAGTTAAATGTTATTATAGATTATAAAGCATTTTATAATTAAATACAACCGAAAGGACATCTAAAAGTACCATAATTGCCTACCACCCCCCTAAGCTAGAGTCCCCCCAGTGAATTTTGCCCATTTCCACTACTGAATGTAATGTATTGGATTACGCATTTAAAGTAATCTAATTGGACTACTTTTAGATTACTTTTGAGGTTTGAAAAGGGTTATTTTGTACCACTCTGATATATATATATATACAGACTCTGTATATATATTCCATTTTTAGTTATCAACATCTTGAAATGCACTGACCATTATATTATGCCAGAGCTTCCAAAACTGGAGTTCTTAAAAGAACTGCAGAGGTTTGTGAAAAGACAAAGCTATTAATTAATTAAATTCTAATGTTCAATGTAAAATAATAATAATAATAAGAGGAAAAACACCTACTAAAAAATACAGGTAACACTTTACTTAAAGACTTTATATATAATGCATTAGTTTTATGCTTGGTAATGCACCTCATAATGCATTGTATGATCTCGTGAATAATTGTGACCACAGTTATAATACATTAATTATTACAATTAACAATTAATAATGCATTATTATAATTATTTATGAAAATATATAATGCATTACAACCTACATTGTTAATACCTTTATAATGCATTATACATAAAGGCTTTAAGTGTAACAAAGATACTTTATTTGTTTACCTTATTAAAAAATGTATCTTTTTTATAAATTACTGTGTGAATGAAATGTAATCTGTAAAAAAGTAACTGTAATCTGATTGCCCGCATTTTAAAAAAACATATAACACAATTACAAGTACTTAATTTTTGGACCTAACTGCGTAATTCAGGAAGTCATGTTCCTCCAGACATTCAGTAGTGACATTTTTTCGTGACTATCAAGACCAAATGACAGTACAGTCAATATGGTTTATACAAACAGATTTGTTGGATGGAAAAATCCAATACAAATGCATTACAAACAGAAAGACGCAAGATATCGTGCAATATTTATGGATCTCATCAAAGGCTCATTTATCAATTTGGGTAGTATAACGGTTAAAAGGTCAAATTCAGTGCACTGTACAGTAAGTGTAAGCCAGAAGACATCCCTGAAAATGGAGACAGGAAGACATTCACACATTGCTATTTGTGTAGTTAAATCTACTGCAAAATGCTACTGCAATGAGAAGCCATTCAACTGTAGCTGTGCAAGAAATCTCAAAATGTGTCCTTTTTTGGTTTCCTATGACAGTGGTTCAGCATATTTTGTTCGTTCCATCAGGGATTTATTATCATTGAGAAATAGCTGCAAGGTAGGATAGACACAGCTCCACTCGCTCTGTGCCCTTATTTAAAGAATTCAGGACAAAATCGTCTGAGAGATTAAAATACTGCTTGTTCTCAGCTGTGGGACTCTGAAATAAATAATTTAACGAAAGAGCACGACAATTCCGAGGGTCTCTGATAATCAGCTTAGCTGTAAACATATACTAATTAATCATCTGAACCACACATATCTTGATCAGCCTGTAAGAAATACATCTCTGTAATATCTCAGTCTATTCTCAGTTATACATACATATACACACAATAAAACTTGCCAAAAAAACAAACAAAAGTCTAGAGATTTCAATATGAAGACAAATATTTCTCATCAAAATCTTCCAAATCCGAATGATCTGAGCTGTACTCTCCACATTATCTGTGACTTACACATCTATTTTTATTTCTCCTGAGGTTACAATGTAACACAACAGAGAAGTGAGCTGTGAAAGAGCAATGAAGTGTTCATCCGTGGTGTGTGTGGTATCCTCTAATGTTATGCAGATTACACAGAGGTCTCTAACCTGTCCAAAAAAGATGTATGATGATTGTGGCCATGTACTGCTCTTCCTCCCTCAGTCCCTCTCGCAATCTCTCCTTTCAGCTCAGACATTCTTTGCTCATTTACAGCCGAGTAAACAGCAGAAGTAGGCTGTGATATTTAAACAAAGAGAGACCTCTTCACTTCTTCACCCTTACTGACTCTGGGTCCCACAGAGAACTGGCTCCTTTCACTGGGCTATGAAAAAATCAAAATCAGACTGTGCTAGCATGCTTGTTACCCAACCAACATCAATGCAACATTACCACACTAGAGTTTTACAGGATAACTGACTAATCACTCTTGATTGACTTTATCAGCTTTGTTCTCTAGCAGCTTATAATGCCCAAACATTCCTGATTTTAAAATACACAGATGCACAGAAGGGAGGTTTGGATCTGGTCGAGATGCACTGTACTTTGACTGTTTGAGTGTTGAATAATTGCAGGCTGTTGTGTTTTTAAAGGAGAACGGGTCGAGTAAACGCTCGCCTGGCAATTAGCCTTTGGTGTGCATTAAACACAGGGTGTCCAGACCTGCACGCATTAACACTGCCTGCACATTAAAGCTCAAAGGTGAGTATTTCACAGATGAGGGTGTTACGGCATATGTTTGTACCCAATGTTTTGACAGAGCTTTCAATGAAATGAACTGTTAATCGATAAAACGCCTCCTACTGTTAGCAAACAGCCATAAACTATAGTGTAACGGATTCATGGACTGTTTTATGAACTGAGTACATGTTGACACTGGAGTTGGAGTTATTACCATCATGCTGTAATGTGTATATGTATGAATATATAATAATAATAATAATAATAATAATAATAATATGTGAAAAAAAAGTGCCATGTTTTTATTTAACTATAATATCCCTGGTACAGTATATACTATGTATATTACAGTCTTTATCATTTAAATAGTGAGCCTAGTTTATGTTATGCTATAAAATTCACAAAGATTTATTCGTCCCATAGCTGAATTTACATGACAGATTTCACATTTCACAACGTGTTTATGTCTTTGCTGAATATTCATCTGCAATGGAGATCCATAATGTTTATGAGATATCTAATAGCCTATAAAGTCACTCTCTCTCTGCGAAAGACACACACCATCACACCTCAAAAACAATCATAACTTTTATACAGTAGCCAGAATGTCTTTCAGTCTTCATTCAGGCAGCAAACAGGATGTAAAATAAACAGGATTAAAATAAATATAACTTGGTATAAATAATCCATTTTTTTTTTCATACAGAAAGCAGCATATGGGGCATTAAGGGAAGATGCTAATTAGACATTATTATTAATGCAGGGCGCCAATAGCCTTGTGGTTAGCGCGTCGACATATAGCGCTAGCCCGAGTTCGAATCCCAGCTCCTGTACCTTTCCTGATCCCATCCACTTCGCTTCCTGTCCATCTATACTGTCCTATGCAAATAAAGACATAAAAACGCCCCCCCCAAAATCTAAAAAAAACATTATTATTATTGCAATTTCACATTTAATTCAATTAATGACAATTTCTTATTTATTTGTAATGGTTTGTAAAATGTACCATCAATTTATGAGTGAAAATCATCTATCTATCTATCTATCTATCTATCTATCTATCTATAATCTATTAATATAGTGGATTTTTTGTGGTGATGCGTGACAAAATTAAAATCCCTTTGTATGGTCATGATAAATATTTTTTGCTAATTAGATCAACAAAATATGTCTACTACTTTGAGGAAAAAGAATATTCTACTCATCAAGGGACAACCAGATTTGTCCATATTAATCATATATTTATTCATATTTTGTCATGTTGAACTATTGTACATTCATCTTATTGCTCCATTCAATTACCTTTTCAGCGCCCGTGGCGAGCAGCCAGTTCAGTTCAAATTTTTAAAGAACTTCTTTTTTTGAAAATAGGCTCATTTTCTAACTCCCCTAAAGTTGATCAGTTGAGTTTTACCGTTTTCGAATCCATTCAGCTGATCTCCCGGTCTGGCGGTTGCACTTTTAGCATAGCTTAGCATAGATCATTGAATCTGATTATACTGTTAGCATCTCGCTCAAAAATGACCAAAGAGTTTCGATATTTTTCCTATTTAAAACTTGACTCTTCTATAGTTACACCATGTACAAAGATGGACGAAAAATGAAAAGTTGCAATTTTCTAGGTCGATATGGCTGGGAACCATACTCTAATATCATTACGCCTGCTGCACCCATGGTACGGCAGCAAAGTTCCTTGATTATTACGCTGGAATGAGAGTATAGTTCCTAGCCATATCGACCTAGAAAATCGCAACTTTTCATTTTTCATCCGTCTTTGTACACGATGTAACTATAGAAGTGTCAAGTTTTAAATAGGAAAAATATCGTCATTATATATGGTCATTTTTTAGCAAGATGCTATCGGTCTAATCAGATTCAATGATCTATGCTAAGCTATGCTAAAAGTGTTACCGCCAGACCCGGAGATCGGCTGAATGGTTTCGAAAACGGTAAAACTCAACTGTTTAACTCTAGGGGAGTTGGACAATGAGCCTATTTTCAAAAAAAGTGGAGTGTTTCTTTAAGGAACTGAAAAGAAGCCAAATCTTAAATTACATTTAAAAAAAAAAAAAAAAAAATACAAAGTTGCCTGTCCCAGTTATATAGACAACATTGACATTCACAGTCATTCACTCTGTTTCTAGTGCACCTTATCACCCACAAAACAATTCCTCTTTCTCTAGCCAAACAAATAGGCAGTGTGATGGGCAGAGGAAAGACAGTGACACACGTGCGCCGTGACACGCTCCGCGGACACGCGCCTGACAGATCCATCAGTGCTGCCTTCCCTCGCAGTCACTGCTACCATGGCTGCCAGGGCCTGTGTGTCACTCCGATTGCACAAACAGCAAACACCCTCTCTCCGTCCTTCGCTGTCTCCAGCCTGCCGTCCGCCGTCGCTCACCCTGCGCCTCGCGTGCACTGAGGCCTCCGACGACATGCAGCTTAGACTGTCAAACACAGGACATGTCAGGAATGGGATTGAGGCGCAGTCATGCTAATCCTCTCACACTGCTTAACACTAAATGCTATTAGCACTGATAATTGCTTTATCATCATCATCTTCATCATCAGCCCCTCCGAGGACAAGCTCTATCCAGCCAAGGAACTGCTATTGAGACCAATGGAAATGCTAATGGATGGCTCTCTCCAGCTATTATAGGACTCCTTGGTTCAGACAGAAACAATAAAAAGGACTGATGCAAAAGTCAGCAGCGTTTAACAGTGTCCATGATAAAAAAGAGAAAAGTGTTAAAAATGTAATGTGCCATTTTTTTAGAATTGTACTGTTTCTACTCATTCACTCAAAAAAAAAAAAAAAAAAAAAAAAAAAAAACTTTCAATAAATAAATAAAATGTGATGTAACTACAAGAGATTTTATAACCCTGTACCCAACGGTATTTTTTTCTGTGTAATAACAAAAACATTTATTTCAGTGAAAAAATAAGTCCAAAAAGCTCAATTTCAACATTTTGAACAATAGGGCCCTACATTGTTTTTTTCTTTTCTTTTTTTTTTCAGAAATTCTTCTTTACAAATTTTTAATGAAATGATCTTGTTGTAATATTTATTTTTAGCATTTAACTGTTTTATTTAAATTTGCCAGAAATAAGAAAATATAAACTCCTACATAATAATGTACAAAAGTACAAGACTAATACATTTCTGTTACATGTTAAACCATACTTTTATTTTGACAGGTTGACGGGAAGTTTTTGTGTGTATACACTATATGATTCTAGTTTTCTCAAATTAAACAGTAAAATTCACATAAAGTGACTCTCACAGCAGCTCTAGAGATTAATTTCATGCGTTTATGTCGTCATATAGTGAGACGCAGAGGCCAAAAATCACTGCAAGCAGGGCTAGTTTATAATGAGAATTGGTTTCTATATTTAATTTCAATTAAGTTAAATTACATTTAATTCAAGTTTATTTGTATAACGCATTTCACAATACAAATCGTTTCAAAGCAGCTTTACAGAAAATTTAAGTTTCTAAAATATATTCAGTAGTAGCACATCACTACCAGTAATAGTATTTGAATCTTTCTACTTAAAAATTTCATGTTTAGCATAAGATATCACTTGCTGTTTCTTTGATACTTTTTTTTTTCTAGTGCATTTTCACAAATTACAAAGTAGCCTTTTTTTCCATCTCAATAATGATTTTGCAAACAGTTTTCACTACATTTTTCAAAGGTCACCCCACCAATTTCATGAATTATTCATCCATAAATATTATTTTTTGATGCATGGCATTTACTGGTTAGTAGGTTTGTGTTGGTCATGCCAAATGACTCTTTATGATAAACAATAATAATAATAAAATGTCATGCCAAACTACTTAGTAGTGTTTCCTTTTGCGCAATTGGAATCTTTTAATTATTCTTTTAATTATTCCCTTCATTTTGACATTTGTATCAGTTGTATCACCCTGATTTTTATATTTTTATGCCCCGAAAAATACCTAAATTATTTTTTATTCAAAACATAACTGTGCTCATCATAGCAGATGTATACTGAAGTGATTAGATTTATTAATTACATTTTTAAATAAACTGTCATAGACCCACAAAAAGCATTTTCTGTAAACTCACAGTCTAACACCAGAAAACCAAGGTAATAAAATAAGTAATTTCTTGTACAGTACTATTAGATAAACATACTATTTCTATATATTTTTAAAAGTACAGTCAACCTTAGATTCAGTCATAAATGCTCAGCAATGGAGGACTGATGTGTTTGTGACTTTGCGTCAATGCTGTTGTCACTGTTGTTTAGTGGTGGTTCGCCCGAGGACTCTGTTCTGTAGGACGTGTGCTATTTTGCCAGAGGACGGAGGCAAGGAGGACACGGTGCAAATCATCAAGGCATAAAGCACACAACAGTTGCAGACACTCTCATGTCTCACATTTAAAAAAGCTGCAGAATAGAAGAGTTTTGCCTCCAGACAAAAAACACTCACCTCAGCCGAACTTGCAGACCTCACGGCAAGTAAACACTTACTTTGATTGGTGATTTTACCTACGCCCAGCCAAACTCAGGTGTGTGTTTGAAAGAAAGAAACAGAAAGACAGAAAATAAGGACACCTACACACCAGGGGAAGCTTTGGTTGAAAACACCCTAGACATCTATACATGTTAACTTCATATACCCATCCATGAGACCTTGTATGTCTTCAGTCACACTGAGGAAATGAATGCTATTGTGCAACATCTTGGTCTGGCCTTGCCGATGTGAATAGCCTGGTTATATGAGTGTCTCTTTGTCTTCTTTCTGAAGGCTGGTTCAGCTGAATGCCCAATGTTTCCTCAAGAAGCGAGGGGGAAGAGAGCGAGATTCATATCAAATTATCATCGCTCAGGAGGTCTTTGTTATTAAATTTCAGAAGTGCTAACTAGCATGGATGCATGCTGTTCTTGGGCAGAGAAAGAAAATGAGTAAAAAACGAGCATCTCTTGGTTCCCTTGGCTGCCGGAGCTGGAGCTTAGTATGGACAGGAATTCTAATGCACGGTTAAAGTTCGCCTCCGGTTATTCCGCCGTTCAGCTGAGGCGGAAGCATGTTAGCGGCCATGTTGGACACCGGCTCTTCTCTTCTTGGCAAACATCAAACAAACACTTTTCTTCTCTTGTTTTTTGACGCTGTTCTTAGCCCACGGCTAGAGGAAGCGTTTCCAGGGATAATGATCGGTGTCTGTTCCAGCAAGATTTGGACAAGATATAAAGGAAAAAAGGACAGCTAGTGGCCTAAAGAAATGTTAAAGGATTAGCTCACTCCAAAATGAAAATTTTGGCCTGATTTATACACCCTTGTGTCTTTCAAAACCTGAAAACCCTTCTTTCTTCAGTGGAGCACAAAACAAGATGTTCTCCAGAATGTCTAAGCTGCTCTTGTATATGTTGATGATTTTTGAAGGGCATAAAGTAAAAATGTCACATTAATGCAACCTGATGTGATAATAGAGAAAGAAACACTTTTAAAAATATGTATTCTTCTTATTAAGTAGACCTGCATATTTTATTATAATTCCATAGGGGAAAAAGTGTTAAGTGAGTGATTTTACTTTGCTTCTTGCACATTTTGTGACAATTTCAAAGTAAACAGTCCACTGAGAGGCACTAAAAGCATATCTAAAAACAGATATATACACTACATTGCCAAAAGTATTCGCTCACCCATCCAAATAATCAGAATCAGGTGTTCCAATCACTTCCATGGCCACAGGTGTATAAAATCAAGCACCTAGGAATGCAGACTGTTTTTACAAACATTTATGAAAGAATGGGTCGCTCTCAGGAGCTCAGTGAATTCCAGCGTGGAACTGTGATAGGATGCCACCTGTGCAACAAGTCCAGTCGTGAAATTTCCTCGCTTCTAAATATTCCACAGTCAGTTGTCAGCTGTATTATAAGAATGTGGAAGCATTTGGGAATGACAGCAACTCAGCCACGAAGTGGTAGGCCACGTAAACTGACGGAGTGGGGTCTTAGTGCGAAGAGGTTGCCAAATTTCTGCAGAGTCAATCGCTACAGACCTCCAAACTTCATGTGGCCTTCAGATTAGCTCAAGAACAGTGCGCAGAGAGCTTCATGGAATGGGTTTCCATGGCCGAGCAGCTGCATCCAAGCCATACATCACCAAGTGCAATGCAAAGCGCCGGATGCAGTGGTGTAAAGCACGCCGCCACTGGTCTCTAGAGCAGTGGAGACGTGTTCTCTGGAGTGACGAATCGCGCTTCTCCATCTGGCAATCTGATGGATGAGTCTGGGTTTGGCGGTTGCCAAACTGCATTGTGCCAAGTGTAAAGTTTGGTGGAGGGGGGATTATGGTGTGGGGTTGTTTTTCAGGAGCTGGGCTTGGCCCCTTAGGAAAGGAACTCTGAATGCTTCAGCATACCAAGACATTTTGGACAATTCCATGCTCCCTACTTTGTGAGAACAGTTTGAAGCTGGCCCCTTCCTCTTCCAACATGACTGTGCACCAGTGCACAAAGCAAGGTCCATAAAGACATGGATGACAGAGTCTGGTGTGGATGAACTTGACTGGCCTGCACAGAGTCCTGACCTCAACCCGATAGAACACCTTTGGCCTTCTCGTCCAACATCAGTGTGTGACCTTACAAATGCGCTTCTGAAAGAATGGTCAAAAATTCCGATAAACACACCCCTAAACCTTGTGGACAGAGTTCCCAGAAGAGTTGAAGCTGTTATAGCTGCAAAGGGTGGACCGACGTCATATTGAACCCTATGGATTAGGAATGGGATGTCACTTGAGTTCATATGCGAGTCAAGGCAGGTGAGCAAATACTTTTGGCAATATAGTGTATGAATCTGTCTACATTTTATTAGGTAACATCATACCGCAGCAGTTCAAGAATTAAATCATGTTCGAAAATAACGCACCACCTATAGTAAACCTAACTGACAGTGTTAACAAAAGCAAACATTAGATAAAACAGCTGCTGAAGCAAACATAATTTTCTCGTTAAGCTCTTTTATTGTGACTTTTGTTTCACTGGACACAAGCACTTCACATTACAACTGTAAACCTTTACCGGGTGCACTAATGAGCAAGTTTACTATGACAGAAAAGCCATTTATATAGACAACATAATCAAAATTATGTATTAGTTTACAATCATGCACTATGGTAAAAGTGTTTTGAGCTTATAACATAGTATAGTGCATAGTACTGTGTAAAAAATAAGTTTTAATTAATCAGTCATTTGCCCCTGTAATCCAAAATTAGGTGAAAATAAATAAAAGTTGTTGGTGTTTTACTGCCACGAGAGTTTCTTTCAGCTGGAAATGGCTGTTACTTATATGTACAGGTATGTTTTGAACATAAGAAGCTTTTAGGATGGTTTTATATTTTGTTTCCACACAGTATGGAAACTAACAACTAGAACATTCTGCTAAATGTTTCCTTTTGCCTTTCATGGAAATTGGGCTTGAAACAACAAGAAGGTCAGGTTCTGATGACAGAATGATTTCAGGTGACCTTTCCTTTTAAGCAGTAGTACTGCAAGTATTTTAAAGGGGTCATCGGATGCAAAGTTCACTTTTTCATGTTGTTTGAACATTAATGTGTGTTGGCAGTGTATGTACAAATCTACCCTATATTATGTCCTACTGTCCTACTGCATCTGGCGTGTGACGTGTACGCGCTCTGGCGTAGTATACACAAATGCCGGAAGCGATCTCTGTGCAAAGTGTAAACAATGAGTGATGTATAAGCGTAGATCGCTTCCGTTGTTTGCGTATACTACGCCAGAGCGCGTACACATATCTCACGCCAGATGCTGTGCAAACACTCAGGACAGTAGGACATAGTGGTGAATCAGAGGTAAAACATTATATAAATACAGTTCAATTTCTTACACAAATCTTTTCGTGTCTTAGGACGTCAGTGTATCGTCACAAGTCGCAGGCTTTAATTTGTTTTTTTTTGTGTGTATGTTTTTTTTTTTTTTTTTTTTTTTTTACTCTCAAAGATTTGGTAGCCATTTACTGCCATTATATGACTGACAGACCGCAACGGTTTGAGTTAAAAATCATCGTTTGTGTTCTACTGAAGAAACAAAGTCACCTACATCTCGGATGCCCTGGGGATTAGCAGATAAACATTAAATTTTCATTTTTGGGTGAACTATCCCTTTAAGACCTTAAATAATCATATCAGCTTGTGGAAAATGGGCATCCGATGACCCCTTTAAGTAGCTTTACCAGGGGTCTCAAAACTTTTTTCATTCAAAAGCTACTTTTTAAAAATGAAAGTGGCTGAGAGCTACCTGTGTTATACAATACTTAAATCTCTAAAGTACGCATCATGTATAATTTCAAACTGTTATGCTTAATATGTATAATAAATGTGCTGGAAATGTTCAAAAAGTACTGATACACACAATTAAATCATTTCAAGATTTATGTTGAAAACCAACAAACCAACCAAGCAGCACTATGCACGTTTGGTTTGCATAAACATTTAAATAAAAACATTAAAAACATTACACTAAGAAAAAATAAACGTTATCTAATGACATTACAAATTCAAAAAAAGGGAAAAGGATAAACGAAGGGCTATATCTAAAAGTCAGAATGATAAATTATATATATATATATCAGAGGGGTCGTAAAAATTCTGTCATAATCTACTATTACCCATCATTTTAATTTTCATATTTCAATTAAAATAAAACATTCCATTGTTTTTATTTTTGTTAACATTTTCATTTTTAATCAAGAACCTACAGGACGACAGCGCAGTGTCTAAAAACAACAAAATAGGGCTGGGTAAAAAAACAACAACAAAATCTATTTCTTGATTTTAATATATTCTCATTTTAATGAACCAATATTGATTTCTAAATCACAATCGATCTTTTGGTCTATGCTGTTTTCAGTTGATGAATAAACAGTATATAGTGCATCTTCCTTCCAATAAACAGTAATAGGCTAGGCTTTGTGTTACTTTTGATATAAAACAAAGTCTCAGATTTTAAATTATGTCCATTTCATTAGGAAATTCAAGCAATAAATTCCCTTTTGGCGCTCTTCAATGTAGTGTTGTCACGATACCAAAATTTTGACTTCGATACAATACCTGACTAAAATATCACGATACTACTACTGAACCGATACTTAAAAAAAAAAAAAATAGAACCATAGAACAACAGGAAAAGTAACTGAATAATAGATGATACAAATGGAGACTATAGTTATTTTATCTATTAAAACAAAGCAGTTCATCCCCATATCATATACTGAGGTGCAAAGGCAGAAAACACAGCGAGCGTTACGCATTTGTCTGTAGTAAACAAAACAGCGTATGCGCCATTCACTAATACAGACACGCAGAAACACAGCTCTTATTAAAATGCATTCTTAAAGTACCGGTACTGGTAAAATGCAGAATCGTACCATTTTTAAAAGCAGGGTATCACGATACTTTTCAGGTACTGGTATATCGTGCAACACTACTTTAATGTGACGAGATAGATCGTTGTAGCTTGCATACTCCTCTATGCGTAATCAAACAATCATTTGTGACAGTTTTGTTTTTGTTCTGGATTCAGTTCTCTGCTGCTACACTGGAGCGCACTCACCACCAAATGGACAGGGGTGGGGATTACAGCTACAACTTTACAGATGGTCTTCAGATTTTTCGGTCACTGATAAAAAAAATAAATAAAAAAATCTGTATTTGTGTGTATATATATATATATATATATATATATATATATATATAGTTCTACATGAGCTAATATGCTTTCTAAAAATCTCAACATATTGTAAATCCACTGTTTGACAGAAGGTGGCGCATATGGAACAGAAATACATCTGTTTCTCCTGTAACCGCTGTAAACAAACCAGCACTGAACTTATGAACGCTGCTTTATTGCGCATTATAGGGTGGGAATCCCAACAAAACTTTCCTAAAGACATGCAGTATGCATTCATACAATTAATTGAATAATACATTCTTTCATCTAATTTCTCTCAGTAGTCTGTCTTCTGTCATATTTTCATACAAAACGAAACCTAAGTAACGGTAAGCATAATTAATGATAATCAAAATACTAAACGGGATAATTACATTTACCTCATGGCTGATATGTCAAAACAAACAATTTATTTTAATTAGAGGGCAAACCTGTCTATATTAGTTCACTGGATTGGCATGCTACCTCAAATTAGGCCACAAGCTTCTGGCAGCTTGCGAGTGATGTGTTGGAGACCCCTTAGACAATGATAATGAGAGATAACAAGTAAACAGAGAAGTGAAATAAATAATCATAACCCTAAGACTAATTCTGAAACTTCACTAGCCACTGAAGTCATGCAACAGTCAATGGTTTTTTTGAACAACAATGGCATTGTAGCGACTGACAGGTTAACTGCGTTGACTCAGAATCCAACAAATCCACACACATTCATTCTTTGACAATTCGAAAAATGTATTATCTCTACCCACACAATCCCAACAAAATAGCAAACCAACCACCCACACGCTCACCTCGTCTCAAAGACACGCTCTCTCACCTCACACACCCACATACACACAAATACACACTTGAGAAACCAGACAGAGAGCACTCGGAGTAGACATGGACCTCAGGTGGTTAAGCTTGTGAAATCCCACGTATTGTGTATGAGAACAGGCCGGAAACCAACTGAGAGCTGTTCTGTTATAGACACAGTATATTTGCTGATTGTTCCTTCTGTAGTTGTCGCTAGGGAAACATTTACAATTCTTCCTTCAAGGCAACAGCATCAATTACACTTTTTTTTGTTTGTTTGTTTAATGTATAATCTATATTCAAGAAAATGTTTCATAATTGCACTGCACAAGAACATTACTATTAAGGAACTGATAACATTTTAAAAGCAATGCATTTTAATAGCTATGAGGATCTATTATAGTACAGTCACACACTGATTTGGGCAATAAACCACAGTCTGATGTGTTGAGCACAGTGGGTTCATTTTAGATATTTTATGCTAAAATAACATGAGAAATACACAAAATATCACATTTCTTTCTAAGACCCTTAAAACTACTTCTATTACTTGAACTACATTCATTATTACATCCAGCAACACAACACCTCAATCGCTCAATTTTTGTCGAACTTACATCCCTGCTCTGGCATCGAAACATGGAGGCTGGACTGTTACAACGGATCTTAGGTAAGACGCTCACGTCAATCAACTATCGTGGGAGTGGCCTCTGTGGGTGTGACGCAACAACAGCAGGCATCTGAGAATGGCTCGATTTGAAAAAGGGGGTATTATTTCTACAGATTAATTAAAAACCACTGCATGGATTTTCATCATTATGCCAACACAAAATAATGTTCAAACAGCATGTAAAAGTGAACTTTGCATCCGATGACCCCTTTAAGGTTGATTCATTGATATTAAATGCAAGATCTGACTAAAGGACCTAACTGAGTTTAGCATTTAGATGTTACCACATGAAGCCCATTTTTATTTTCCCTGACAAAAGATGCTATTGCTGTTATTTATCATATTTACAATGATAAATAACATCACAATGCACTTATAAATATCTCTGAACTAATGTGCATAATTACAGACATTATAAGTGTATCATTATTTTTCTTCTGGAATTATCTCATGATATTTCAGAGCCTCCATCATCAGTGGATAAAGCACAAGCTGTGGTGTTATAACATGTACTTCAGACTATTTGACTTGCTAATCATATGGCTCAGAATAGCATGGCAGTAATGATATACTGCACGTGTTAAGCGAGTAGCAGGAATGCAGATACAGCTCACGCAGGCCGTGTTAAAGAGATAGAGAGACAGAGATGGCGATAAATCACTCGTCCTACATGAGAGAGGCCACACAACATTAGGTCAAGGAGAGTTGCTTTCCTCTAACTCTACCTCTCTTTCACTTCCCCCCTCATTCTGCCATCCAGCACAATAAAAATCTCATGAAACTACCTGATATTAAAAAAACACACACACATTATAATAAA